>NC_133658.1:85462139-85530642 GCF_037893015.1 Macrotis lagotis
AGCTTCATGATGTCTTAATTGCCCCAGGCACAGCAGACCTAACTGCTGATGTGGACTTCAGCTATTTGCGGAGAATGACTCAAGGGAAAGTGGCCTCCTTGGGACCCATACAACAACATAATTTTTTAAAAAATATGGGCATTGATGTTCGATTGAAGGTAATAGTTTGTAATTTCTTGTTACCACTGCATGTTTGTAAATCTTACTTAATATTACTTTAAAGAAATCTCTTAGATTATATCAATAGATGCTGAAAAAGCCTTTGACAAAATACAGCACCCATTCCTACTAAAAACACTAGAGAACTTTTAGAATGATAAGCAGTATCTATGTGAAACCAGCAACAAACATTATGCAATGGGGATAAGCTAGAGGCATTCCCAATAAGATCAGAGCGGGAAACAAGGATGCTTGTTATCACTACTACTATTCAATATTGTGTTGGAAATGTTAGCTTCAGCAATAAGAGAAGAGAAAGAAATTGAAGGAAGTAGAATTGGGAAGGAAGAAACAAAACTCTCATTCTTTGCAAATGACATGATGGTATACCTAGAGAATCCTAAAAAAAACTACTAGAAACAATTAACAACTTTAGCAAGCCGCAGGATATAAAATAACCCCTCATAAATCCTCAGCATTTCTCTATAACAGCAAGATACAGCAGCAAGAGCTAGAAAGAGAAATCCCATTCAAAATAACTTCATACAATATAAAATACTTGGGAGTCTACCTGCCAAGGCAGACTCAGAAACTCTGAAAACACCTACAGAACACTTCTCTCAAATAAAATCAGATTTAAAAAAAACTAGGCAAATATCAACTGCTCATGGATAGGCAAAACTAATAAAATAAAAATGACAATTCTACCTAAATTCAACTATTTATTTATTTAGTGCCCTACCAATTGGGATTAAAAGTCCAAAAAATTATTTTAATAAGTTAGAAGAAATTCTAAGTAAATTCATGTATAGAAATAAAAAATCAAGAATTTCCAGGGATTTAATGAAAAAAAGTGCAAAAAGAAGGTGGCTTAGCCCTACCAGATCTAAAATTATATTATAAAGCATCAGTCATCAAAACCATCTGGTATTGGCTAAGAAACAGAGTGGTGGATCAATGGAATAGACTAGGTGCAATAGCAGGAAATGATTATAGTAATCTGCTGTATGATAAACCCAAAGAGTCCAACTATTGCAATAAAAACTCTCTCTTCCATATAAACTGTTGGGAAGATTGGAAGTTAGTATGGAAGAAACTTGGATTAGATCAACACCTCACACCCTATACCAAGATAAGATCAAAATGGATACAGGACTTAGACATAAAAGACAATATTATAAGTAAACTAGGAGATCAAGAAATAGTTTACCTGTGAGATCTATGGAAAGTGAAACAGTTTATGACTAAGGAAGAGATAGAGAAAACTAGATAATTTTGATACATTAAATAAAAAGCTTTTGTACAGACAAAACCACTGTAACCAAGATCAAAAGAAATGTAGTAAATTGGGAAATAATTTTTACAACTAGTATTTCTGACAAAGGACTCATTTCTAAAATATATAGAGAACTGAGTCAAATTTAAAAAAAACAAAACCATTCCCCAATTGACAAATGGCTAGAGGATATGCAGAGGCAATTTACAGATGAGAAAAATCAAAGTTATCCATAGTAATATGAAAAATTGTTCTAAATCATTACTTATTAGAGAAATGCAAATTAAAACATCTCTGAGGTACCACCTCACACCTCTCAGACTGGCCAATATGACCAGAAAGGGCAATGATCCGTGTTGGAAGGGATGGGGGAACTCTGGAACACTAATGCATTGTTGGTGGAGCTGTGAACTCATCAACCTTTCTGGAGAGCAATTTGGGATTACGCTCAAAGGATAATAAATATGCATTCCCTTTATCAATACCACTACTGGGTCTGTACCCTGAAGAGATCATGAAAAAAGGTAAGAACATGACTTGTACAAAAATATTCATAGCAGCTCTATTTGTGGTAGCGAAGAATTGAAAATTGAGTATATGCCCATCAATTGGGGAATGGCTGAACAAATTGTGGTATATGTATGTCATGGAACACTATTGTTCTATTAGAAACCAGGAGGGATGGGAATTCAGGGAAGCCTGGAGGGATTTGCATGAACTGATGCTGAATGAGATGAGCAGAACCAGAAAAACACTGTACAACCTAACAGCAACAAGGGGGCGATGATCAACCTTAATGGATTTGCTCATTTCATCAACAATCAAGGACAATTTTGTGGTATCTGTGGTGGAGAATGCCATTTGTATCCAGAGAAAAATTGTGGAGTTTGAACGAAGATCAAAGACTATTACCTTTAATTAAAAAAAAAAATTACCTTATTATGTAATCTTGCTATCTCTTATATTCTACTTTTTTTTTTAAGGAGATGATTTCTTTCAATACATTCAGTTAGAGCAATGTATGGCATGGAAACAATGTAAAGACTAACAGACTGCCTTCTGTGGGGCATGGGGGAAGAAAGCAAGATTTGGGGAAAAATTGTAAAATTCAAAAATAAATTAATTTTAAAAAAATTAAAAAAATAAATCTCTTAAATGTAAAGAAGATTTGGCTTCTGGCTCCAGTTCTGCTGTAAATCAGTTGCTGCCCTTGGGCAAGTCACTTCATCTTTCTTTTATGGCCTCAGTTTGCTCTTCTGCAAAATGAGGGACCAAACCAGCCTATTTGCAGTCTTTATCATAAAAGATGAAATTTAATGGGATTTATGATATTGTTGTACTACTGTAGTTACTTTACACTATCATTAGTGTACTATTTAAAATGTCATTCCAAATGAGAACATTTATTTCTTAGAAATACAGGAATTGTTGCATTTACTCCTAAATTCTTCTCTCACATCCTTATTTTGTGTTTCTAGAGAAGGAATAGAGACAAAAACCAGAATTCTAAACTATTAAAGAAATTTCTTGGAGACTTGAATCAGCTATTGGTGCCAAAAAATGGCCCCTAAGTGCGTGCCTTCCTCTCTTTGATATTAGTGTCAGGCAGTTGGTAAATCTCTTTGGGGAAACATCACAAAATATTTATTGCTAAGAAAAACTTATTTTTTTCAGGTTCTTCTAGACAATTCAAGAGACGCTACTACACGGCAACAGTTAATCCATGGTTATGATATGCTAATGAATCCAAAGAAGATGGGAGAACGATTCAACTTTTTTGCCTTACTACCTCATCACAGACTTTCAAGTGGTGACACACCCCAGTCCAAATCTTTACCTCCGCCAGTAGCTGGCTTTGGAGAACTCATTTGGAAGTGAAACCTCAAGCCTGGACTCTTCTCCTCATGGTCCTCACCTCTGCCTCCAAAAAACCTCATTTCCCATTTTTGAGGTCCTTCCATAAGATAAGACTAAACAAATTTAGTTTTTAACTTTCTGCTACATGTAAATTATCTCAGCTCTTTTAATAAAAATAATTAACTTCTGATGGGCTTGCTTTTAAAAATGGTCATAATGAAATATTGAAATTGTACATTTGGATGTGTTATTTGTATTTGGATATGAATATATTTGTATTCTCATGTTTTAGATGTAACAGTGAATTTACTATGAGAATGGGACCTAGGTATGATGTTGGATTTTGACACCATCTTGAAGACACTATCCAAAGGCTCTGTTGAAGAAAAGTATTCCCCTGCATTGAATGCAGAGCTTCCTTTTTATCTAGGAGTTTCCTGTTCCAGTGAATTTAACAGTTTAGTCTATATACCTTGTCCGTTTATAATTTTTATGTTGTTAGGGAATGTATCTTTGCCCTCTAATAGAATACATTTCCTTATTAAAAAGTTTTTAGGCTATGCTAAGTCCTCTGGTAAGCAGATAAGAGGGATTTTTACCTTGGGAACTAAGAGCTGTGGAAATGATCACAAATTAGAATTTTATTAACTGATGCAGAATACCATCCTCAAGCCTTCTGTTGTACTATATTAGGACAGTTTAAGCCTTTGTATCCTTACCCATCTGTTACATAAGAAAATTACTTTTAGCACGATTTTAAAATCAGTTTTTCTAATGAGTACCATAATTCTGAAGCAGTTCCAGATAATTCCCCCCTGCCAGAATAGTGAGTGTCATCATTATTGAGATTCCAAGAAAGTAAAAAATAAAACAAGAAAGATTTGTATTTTCAAGCGTCCTGAAGAAAAAGGAGGGTTCTTCAAGTTTTCTCACTGGAAATGATCAATAGGGAAATACAGTTTATTTCCAAGGTATTAAGAGGTTATTTACAAACAGTAGGGTGTAACAAAAATATAAAAAAAGGACTAGACAGTGTCATAGGCTTCATATATTACAATAGCAAATATTTCTAGCAAACACTGTAATATTTCTCATACAAATACAACTTGAATTCAAGATAAAAAGGTTATGTGGATTATACAGCACTTGGAGTAATTTAGTCAACTCCATATTATCTGACAGTGACAATAGCAAATTGATTTTTTAAAACTTATTTAAAAAAGAGTGCAATTAATTTCATGGCTTGCAATGTTTTGAGTACAGAATTTTAGCAAACTAACATTCCAGTTATTTTTTTTACATTATTGTGTGGTCATTACCAGCTGAACCCAATATTCATTGCATTTGTATGAAACAATAGGCCTGGTGGCCCAGATCTGCTTCCTTCCTCATATCTGCTATTATAATCTGGCTCATTTATCCCTAATTTTTATTTTAAAAAACAGGCTAATTTTGAAGGAATTTAAAGAAACAACATTATTTCACTGGAGCATAAGTTATTTTTTAATACCTTTTTTTTCTCTCAATGTGGATAGTTGGTAGGAGTTACTGAGGGAGATCAGATGTTTCAGAATGGATCAAAAATCTCTCAAGGCCATGTTCAGGCAGTCTAGCCTGGAGTGAGGGAAGATATAGCAATGGTTTGAGTCTTCTTTCCAGTTATATGATTCTGTGAATGTACAGAATATTCTGTCCCCTTAAATGCAGCTGGACTTGTGATAAGTTTCTTCAGAATTCAAAAGAAATCTTCACTAGTCACTAGTGGCACATTAGATTCCATAAGGTAGATAGAGTGATTAGATTTCTTATAGGTCAGTGTGATTTTTTTTTCTTAATTACTTGAGTATTCTAGAGACAGCAACTGTTTCAAAAGGTTTGAAGCCACACAAGTAGAGAACAAGTGTATATTTGGGCAAAAAACCCAAAACAATTGTTCTCATCAGTCAGATGGAATGGAGGGCTACACCTGAAATGAGTGCCTTCTTTTGACTATAGTTTACAATCTTGCCATTCAAGTTAGGGCTGTTACTAGCTATAAGTGGGGACCACAGAGAGCAGTAAGGTGGAACAGGAAACACGTGCAGCTTCTAAGTCGGAAGACAGGGGGCAAGCTCCAGTTTGTCACTATACTGCCTGTATGACTGGAGGCAGATCACTTCCAGCTTCCTCATATGTGCAAAGAGGGGGTTGCACCCCTCTGAGGTCTTCAAGCTCTAAATTTATGATACTGTGATCAAAAATCCATGAGTATAAATTACACAAGTTTATCAAATTTCCTTCAATTATAATGAATTGGTCCAGTACTGCTAGGGCATCTGGTGACAGCTGTACAGTAGTAGAGGCTGGCAGATATGTGGGGGACCCCCTAAGAGGCTATTCCATATATTTCAGTTAATTTCATTAAGAAATTTGGTAAAAAAAATATTCCAAGTGGGCTATACCCAAGGATGTGCTGGTAAATGCGTTAACTGGCTCTTGGGGGGGGGGGGTGGAGGGGAGGATACAGGCTGATCCATGGCACACTTTAACATTTTTCTCTATCACTTTTACAATCAACAAAACATGAAATCCAGCCTAAGCCCCGACTTGCAGCCTTTGCCAACACTGAAACTATAAAATTGGGGTCAAAGTTGGCTCTAGCACTCCTCTGGAAATACACAAGGGTCAGCGGTACAGCCTGGGATAATTAAGTGTTACAGAGACAAAAAAGGTGACTTTGTAATTAGCAGAAGGTGTTTGCTGTTTTAATCACAAATGTACTTCATTTAAACATGTGACCTTTCACATGATAGGCTGTCTCTACCTGGTAAGGCCTAGAGTGCTACTTAAAGCTTTCACTCATTAATAACCTTAGTGAACATTTATTTAACACACTTGTCTCTTTTAATTTAGTCAAACCTATGTAGCAGCAACCTGACAGATCTGTGCTACATGAAAGTTAGACCCCTAACTAAGATCTTAAAATACTAAAAGAATGGAAGGATTGAGCAGCCAAAGCGAGGCTAATTAGAATAGTACCCTGCTAACTTGGCCTTGAGATCAATGTTTTGTGATCTTGGTTTTGTGATGTCCATGTAGATTCCATTATCTCTAAAGGTGTTCCAAAATATTCAAAGTAAAATTAATCCACTAATTTAAAGATTATTTTCCATGTAGTATATACAGTGTCACAACTCCAGAAAGGTTGGGAATCACTGATATAAAAGCTTGATTCACTTTCAAAAGAAAAGTGAATAAAGTCATCCCCTTTTTTTATGCATACAGGGGAAATCTTCAACTCCTACAAGAATCAGTCAAATAAATGTTTGGAGTCAATAGCAAATCAAATGCTCATTGTTTCCCAATGATCTCTTAAATGCAAGCCTGTCCCAATAACCAACCAGTCTTTTAAACTAGATCCAAATTTTGCAATTTGTATGTACTTTGATCAGGCAAATAATTGGTTACTAGCTTGGTTTTCCATAATGTTAAAAACCCATAATAGGGAGAATGTATTTAAATGCCAGAAAACAATAGTAACTGAAGGTATAGAAAAGTACAAAAACTAATTATTATTGCATGTGCTAACACACACACTTCTAGAAAACTCACAAAAATTCTTCATTCTGTTTTCATTCTTTTGTAATTCTCTTCTCTTGCAAATTATAGCCCTGGTGTCATTAATATCACATAGCCTGATCAATGATCAGATCATAAATGGAAATCTTCCATATTTCAATGGGTATACGGGTAATTTAAGGATCTTCTTCCATATCATCAGGATTGGGAGCCATAATGAAGTGCTTTGGGTACACAAGGTTGTGCTCATTTGCATGCACTTCCCAGCGGGCATCATCGCTTTCATGTGTGATGTAACGCTCTCCAATTCGTGTTTCAAATTCTCTAAGGTCAAGCCAAGTTTGATAATCCTGAGGAAAAAAATACAATGCTTTAACCAAAACCTCAAAATAAATCCTAAATATTATCAAGCATTTGCTTTTTACCTCATTTGATTAATTATCCCTAATTTCACAAGTTATCTAAGATTCTTCACAATTTAAGAATCAACTAACAGTAATATTACCATAACAAATGTTAGCTAGTTTTTCAGTACGTGTTTCTAATGAATAAGGTAAGCATTTTTCAGATATGAGCCTCATGTTCTTGAGTGTAATTAAATACTTCTTGCTGGTAGAGGTGAGTCCTGTAATTTTCCCATTCCAGTTTTTGCAAAGAGAAAAAAGTTCTTAGAACCTATATGTGTAATCATTAACCAATATTTGGGTGACTTCAAAAATGATAGCATCACTACAGAACTTTAGTTCATTTTTCTGTAATCATTATACCTCTTTGTATTATACTTTTGGTTCTTAAAATTTTCCATATAGCAATCTACTTATAATATAAGAAATCTTGATATGAGGATAAATACATTATTAGTCAAACATTTTAAATAGATTCTATTCAATTACAAACGTGAACTTTTTGTTTTTACTAGTTTGCAAAAGGGAGCATCATTTTGTTTTAATTCAACATTCCAGCTCAGGAAGGTATACACACCCAAGAGGAAGGCAGAGTAAATAATACTTAAGGACCAATATGAAGAAATAACAGGAAACCAAAAGCCTCCAAAATCTTCATTCATACATTCATATGAACGGTGCAAAACTCAACTGTGAAAATGGTTGACAAGACTTCTATCTCAGCAGAATCAATGACCTGCAATTCAACTTCACCATATAAATCAATTTGAGAAATATGTCCTTGAGCTTGAGGAAAATCTAATGATTTTATTTCCCAACAACGAAAAATTCGTTATCAGCCAATGAGTGACTGACTACCAAAGATACTGCAAGTGAATATAATTTTACCTGTAACCAAGGGTGACTGAGAGACTTGTCAACACTATAACGCTTCCTCATCTTCACCTGAAGTAAGTTGTTTATTAAATCAATTGCTAAGGAAGAAGAAAAGTTAAAGTTATTTTAAAAGGGGGATTATATATGTTCTCACAAGTAGTACCATGGTTTGGTAAGATAGTACTCATGATTAGAAGTAAAAGGATATTATTTGTCTTGAAGCCACCTGACTTTCCTCAAATCCCCTGTCAGCTCCCATGCTCTCTTCCCTTATTGTAGTCTGATGAAGATAGGGCTTCCCCCCTCCAACAACCCTTAGAATATTGCTCGCCAGAGGTTTTCTCTCTTCTCCTTACTCTGCTCCCATCCTCCCCCCCCCACTTCAAGCTCTTCCTATCTACTAGCTTCCCATGCCCTGATCTCCTTCATCTTTAAAAAGGAAATCCTACCTTGATCCTTTTTCCATTCTTTTAAACCGCCATCCTGTAACTCTCCTCTCTTATCCATAATCATAGAAAAAACTTCTTTTCCTGCTGCCTACACTGTGTCTCTTCTCACTGGCTTCTCAAACTACTGCAATTAGACTCCCCACCTGAGTAGCAACTCAGTTTCCCACTGTCTGTTCAATGCCCCATCAAATGGTCTTTGTTCTTCTTGGTCTCTTAAAGTATCAGACAACATTCGTTGCCTGGATTCTGGGATACTGTCTCCTCTCTAGAATTTTGTTAGACTGGTCCCTTGATTCTCCTCCCAGCAGTCTATATCCTGCTCCTTAACTGTGGGGACATCTTCAAGGCTCTTGACTTTCCTGATTAAACCCTCCTTTGGTGACCTCATTAGCTCCCTTTGATGTAAATATTATCTCTAGGGAGATGACTCCCAGTACCATAGATCTCATGACCATCAGTCCTATACCATCAACTAACTACCTAGTAGGCAGTTTGAACTGGAAGTATCCTGTAGGTATCTCAAACTCAACATGTCTAAATATAACAACAATTCGCCCTATTTCCACCCAAGGACACCAAAGCTCATTCTTGCCTCTTCATCTCAGACTACATATCTAGTCTGTTGCAGTCTTCTCATTTCTACATCTCCAATCTGTCCCCTTCTTTCCACTCATATGGCCACAACCCAAGCACCTCTGATGGGAATCATTTCAGCAGCCTTCAGATTTTTAGACAGTTGGAGATTTCCCTAAAATGTAAATCTGACTGACTCAATAAACTACAATAGAAAGCTACAATCTCTAGGATCAAATATAATTTCCCTTTCTTCATAAGTTGGCTCCAGTATCCAAAATGACAACCTTATCACCTGTCACTCCTTCACACAATACACTCCAGTCTTCTCTCTCTCTCTCTCTCTCTCTCTCTGGTTCTCCTGTTCTTTCAGAGGTTATCCCCCAATGCCTCCTCTCTGCCTCTTCAGTCTCAGCTTCCCTTCCATGCACTCATCACCTTCTACAGAAGTCCTTTTCTGATCCCCTGCTGCTGGTGCTTTCTCCATCCAAATTACCTTGACATTTTCTTCTATTTATACATGTGTTCTTCCCCAACAGAATGCAAACTATGTAAGGGGAGATATGATTTCTATTTTGTTTCTCTAGCTCCCTTGTCTATCACACAGATTTAATAAATATGTGTTCAGTGATTTAACAATTATTTAAAAGAAAGATAAAAAATGAACAAGGACCATTCAATAATATAGAAATCCATAAAAAAATAGTGTGGTGATGAGAATGAAAGGTTTAAAAAAGGTGAAGGGAATAAAAATCAGCAAAACAGAAGCAAAATAGTTGTGGGAACATTTCAGATAGTTCAGTCAGAGAGCAGATATAAATGATGCTTTCTTAATAAAAATCTCAAGTATAGAGAGGCAAAATCTAGTAGTGGTAGTAGTAGTAGTAGTAGTAGTAGTAGTAGTAGTAGTAGTAGTAGTAGTAGTAGTAGTAGTAGTAGTAGTAGTAGTTCTTAGGTACTTCAGTTCTCTGGTTAGCTGTTGAAAGTCTCCTAAGAACACCATTCCCCTTTGATCTCAGAAAAGAAAACATCTAAAAAGTTTGAGAAAATAGAGCTCTGGCCCCAAGAGAGAGTCCCTGGAGGTAGAGTGGCTTAGGAATTTGAGAAGCTTTAGATGTCAAATAGGAACAATACAATTGAAAATGATGTCAGTGTAGAACTGGGAGGGAGGGAGGGGGGAAGCATTGAAAAAACTACGGTGAACACTTAGAAAGTTCTCTAGGGAAATAGAATATTTGGCCTGGAGTCAGGAGGACCTGAGTTCATATGGCCTCAGACACTTATTACCTAACTGTGTGATCTTGGGTAAATCACTGAATCCCACTACTTTGTAAAAAAATAAAAATAAAAACAAACAAAAAAAAAAGAAGTGGAAGAAAGTTCTCTGATGAAAGAAGGGCATGATAACATCATCAGTCAATGGGAATGATGTGGACCTGTAAGAATATTCTTGCTAAATTCCAGGATAAGTCATGCCTTGAAAAAGAGCATAGGAACAATGATCAGGCCTTTAGAGCCAATGGATTAAGGCAGTGGTACCCAGATTATAGAAAGCACAAATGCCATCCTCCTCGATTCAATAAAGTCATCTTCAAACTGGAAGATGTAGTCAGACCTTCCCCCTAAAACAAAAGATCTGGGAGCAGAGGTCACAAGAATCTGCTCATGAGAAAAGTATAAACAAAGATTCCACGACCATCTGGGATGCTGTAAAATAAATTCTTGCACTGGATAAGAAGGGAATTGGATGAGCTCAATGATATCTTCAAATGGTTAAGATTTTATTTCTTTTGGACTTAATATAATTCTCTAAGACTAGATAGTCAATATGAATCCATGTAACAAACCAGTTCTTATAACACTTAAGTACAAATTTTATTAAGCATTTTTATTTCTTTAATATACAGGTGTTCCTTAAGGAATAAATTTAATTTCTTCATTTTCATTTCAAAATGAATAAAATCATGGTTTTTATGCCTGAGGGCTCACAAACTGCCAATCTACTTCAATCTATGGGGAAAGCAAACTAGCCTCAGAGAAACTGTAAAATACCAAGAGACAGCATGTGCCAAGTAAGGAAAACTGTCTGACTCAAATTGCTCAGGACCCTGAAGCTCAAAACCTTGGAAAGAGTAGTGTGCCCCTCCAACCATTAGCGACACTTGCAGCACAGACCCTGCAGTAACTATTTAGGAGAGCAGTCACTCTGGAAAAGACATCTATCCTCCTCAAGCCCTCCAATACCAACTACTGACCAACCACCACTGCTGGCAGTTTAGCCTGTGAGCTTGAGTGGTGGTGGCCCTCTTCCCCAGAACTGTTTCGGTCTGGCAGTACCACCAGGCACTCAAGGCACCATGCTGGCAGCACCAGTGACTCAAAACCCAGAAGAGTTCTTGCCAAACAAGTCCTTGGAACAGAACCCCAGAAACTGAAAATAGCTGCTCAGTGAGAAAGGTGTGCCAGAAGAGGTGACCCCGTCTGCTCGGCTGCTGCCCCAACAGGGCCCATCTGACTCACAGCTGGAGCCTCCCCCCATTTAAACATAAGCTCCTAGTGAGCAGGGGCTGCCTTGTCTATTTGTATGCATCCCCAACCCAGTGCTGACCTAGGGGAATCATCCTGGACAAAACATGGTTTCTGGTCAGAGAAGCAGATCTATGCAATGACATCATATTCCCAGAACCCCAATCCTGGAGCCACCTGAATAACGTTGATGTACACCAGACCTGGTCTTCCACCGGTCAAAGAGAGAGACCTCTTTATACAACGACCTGCACCTGCCAGAATTACTTCCCCAGGACCCTCGCCATGCCACCACAGCTGCATGTTAACTCCAGCTGGTCCTTCCTGATCTACACTCCTACCTGGATTGCTAGACACACTAACTCCTCTCCTCATAAGACCCCCTGACACTTCTATGGGACTAGAAAGCCTGTAGAGCATGCTCCCCACAAGCCTGGAGGTCACACTATGACCTCATCTCAGATGAGGACCAGGCTCACCCAGAGAGCACTTTAGGGGCTGCGGAGGGTCCACAGAAGCCCAGATGTTCAGTGCTCGGAAAACAAAACACTCACGCATGAAACATTCTAAAAGACAACGAAGAGTCACAAGAAGGACAGACGGGAGGAAGAGCTCTGGCAGAACGAATGCATCCCTGTCTGACCAAAGACAAGGCAGTCTTTCATCTGAACACAGAGGGAGTTGAAACAGAAGGTCCCTCCCAGCTCTGATGTCCAGGACTCCATGGGAACTCTTCCAAGGGGGTGGTCAGAGAAGGAGGAGATAAGGAAAAAGACAGTTTGGAGGAGAGAACAAAGAATATTACACTGAGGAAAGGGAGTAGGACTAACTATTGAAGTGTGAGGCTCCTCTGGGAGAGAAGAAGGAAGTACATGACTAAAAAGAAACCAAGAGTTGAGGGTTGGGAAATGTAAGGCTATCCTGTAGCCCAGGGCAAGGTGTTAGCAGGGAGTTCTATGAAAAAGGTGAATGCTGTGAGGCCATCGCAGAATAGACTTCGGGGAAAGATTAAAAGTAGAACATCCATCAGAAGGGCACCACTACAGTCCAGGTATAAGGTGATAGGCTGAAGAAATGGAAAGGGGAAAGGATACTTTTAAATAACATGAAAGAACTTCTCAAAAACTCAGTGAGTGACTGAATGTGTGGCAAGTGAAAAAGAATCAGAGAAGGCTCAAAGGATAGTAACTTGGGGGGAGGGGCGGGGTTTGGGGGAGAGTTGTCAGAAGGAGAAACTTGCTTTAGAAGATGAGCTTAGATTCAAGATTATACAACCAAATTTACTCCATTCCTTACCTTCACCAGAAATTTCTTTCCATGGATTTGGTGGGTACATAAATGCAGCATTTTGAATTTGGTCATTTATATCTTCATCTTCATTAAATGGAAATGTGCCACTAAGGCTGACATAAACAATAACTCCCACTGACCACATATCCAGAGAACGATTATAACCTTTGCTCCTGAGAACTTCAGGTGCTAGGTATGCTGGGGTTCCTACCACAGATCTGCGGAAGGACTTTTCACCTATGATGCGTGCAAAACCAAAGTCACACAGTTTCACCTGGAAATCAAGATTACCAGTAAGTTACAGAGATGTAGCTCAAATATAAAAATACACATATACATACATACAGGTATGATACCTATGTGTATTATATACATACCAAAAGGAAGAAGATAACTGTAGCTTTTTAATAGCACAACTCTATGAAATAGCTGCTTAATAAACACTGAATTGAATGTTAATAAAAACTGCTAATACACATGACGATTGAAAGGCCTTAGTGTTACAAGAGTGGAAAGTAAAAGAAACACTAACACCTTTGAAAGCAAGACATGTCTGAAAGCTGCACATCACCCACCTGAGGGAATGGCTCCGCTGAGGCTAGCAGCACATTCTCTGGTTTTAAATCACAGTGCACAATATTCTTAAAATGCAAATTCCTCAATGCAACAAGTATCTGGAAATGAAACAGAGAAATATTTTAATTCTGGAGATATTTATCTATCCAGGCAGTGAGAAAAATTTAACAGTGAATGGGACAGAATACTATTTTGAATTTTAATTAGGGGATCAAATTTCGGGGGGGGGGGCTTAGTCTTCTCACACCCACTCTGGTCATTGTTGGAATGAATGGAAAAATGGAGTTGAAAGTCTTGTCAATTAGTTTCCATCAACTTTATTAAGATTTCATCAGAATAGTAAAACTATATTGTGTATTATTGAGAAGCAGGATGTCATCATGCAAAGGGAACTAGCCAGGAAACCTGAGTTTGAAGCTGCTGTTGTGTGAACAAGGTGAAGCTGCTTCACTTCTCCAGGTGTCCCTGAACCCATATCTATAAGTAATGGGAGGGTGAGGACTAATCAGGTGTCCTCCTGAAAGGGTCCTCAGCAAAGGGCTAAGTCTGAATGCTGCCCAGCTCCAAGTGCTCCAGGCCACAAACGTCCACACCATGATCTCATCAAGTGGACCAAAGGAGACTCACTGACAGGAAACTTCCAAACTTCCTGCACAAGGACACCTTGAAGATTTTCCTGAAGAATATCAGTTTTTTAATTCTTCTTAATTTTATAACATCCTTTGAATTTAAAAAAAACAATCCCTAGGATACATTGTCTATACATCTATACATTGTCTATAAATTTCTTCCATTTCCAGTCTCCTACAAAGAAGTATCATTTCTCTTTTAAGTTAAAATTACTCTCTACTTCAATAAAAAGGAAAAAATACCTGTGTGACCATAAATTTAGTGATTCGTTCAGGAAGCCGGCTTTTTTCACTAGAAAGAATCATTTCTAGCATATCTCCATGTAGCTTTTCCATGACTACAAAGACTCGTTCAGGGGTCTCAAACATACATTCCAGATTAACAATCCCAGGATGGTGCAAATTCTGAAAAAGTTATAGAATGTTAACAGAGAAAAATCCAAGTACAAAGACAGAAACACATACATTTATTCCTATCTATCCACACATAATTTTTGCAGTATGTTTCACATCATGTCACACAAATAAAGTTGATATTTAGGTTAAAAATTGCAGAGAAAAAAATAAAGAAACCCAAAGGAATAAAAGCAAACCAAGTGAAGTAAATATACACATAATGTCTAGATGATGGTTGAAGACCTGAATGCTGTGAACCATTGGAATGTATGTATGTCTGCTGGGAGATGGCCCCAAAGTTGAATGAACAAGTGGAACAATGCTGCATGGACATCTTTAGGGAGAGATATGAAATGTCAACACAGTTTTTTAAGTCAAATCAGTGATTGCAAAGGCCAGCAACTGCCACAGTGATTCTCTGCTCAAAGGGCAATAAACACAGAATTCAGGATGGGCCACTGGAAGGTCATCTAGTCCTATACTCTGACTTTATAGTCAGTTAGAAAGTGATAATCTTTTCAATTATTTCTTATTCTCAGAAAGGTATAAAACCCCAAACATTGTGTCTGAAAACTAAAGAGATTCAATTCCTCAGACTATGTAAAAAATGCACTAATGTTTATAAAGCACAGTGACTAGTGTACAGTAGGCACTACATAAATGCTAGCTACTATTATTATTAATAGACTTTTTAGTGCATATATGATAGTCAAGTGGTAGTAGTGACTTCTATCAAAAGTATGGCAGTGCTGAGACATTAGAAGAATGAGTCACTCAGGAGGACCAGGTTTTCTGAGAAGCACCAAAGAAACTAATTTTTTATATAGTTTATATCCTACTATATCAAATGGACATTTCCTATTTTGTACTTTAAGTTAGCAGAGAGCCAAAAAAATTCTTCAGGCATTTTCCTGATTCTCACTCATACAAAACATGGTCTATCCATTCCAATGTAAGTCTAAGATGGTGCTGCTTCCAGTTTTAGATTCAGAATCTGGAGACAAAAAAAAGGAACTTTTATCTGTTACAAGTCCTGAAATCCCAAGGGGTAAATTGACCTCTGCCTTACTGAGCCATTAACATTTTCCTGTGGTTGTCCTCTTGAAGTGATTTAAAGATGCCCAACCTTGAAGGTCTTTGTTTATCCCTCTGTTTGCCATCTTTCACTAGTGGAAGACCCTGATTAGGATAAGTCAAGCTCCCAGTATACAACAGAGATCAGGGATTGATCTTACACTGGGACAGAGAACTCCCTAATGTGGGCACTCCCTCTACCAGTGCAGGTCTGTACCCGAGCTGTCAAGGTCCTCAAGAAGTGAACAGCCTGCCCAGAGTCCCCTAGGTGCTATGTGTCACAAGCAGGCCACAGACAAGGTTCTTGGCTTTGAGACCAACTCTCTATTCACTATAGCATGGTGTACAAAGCAGGAGCTTTTGAAATGTTTACTGTTGTCCTGCTTGCTTATTAGCAGCTGCTACTCATAGAGGTGAGTCTGAAGGGAACCAGAGAAAGTAGGGTCTAACTCATGTCAAGAAAGCATGATGCCAATCAAAGATTCCAGTGAAGTAATGTCTTCGACTGTAACCAAGTCCCTGGTTCTGACTTGAAATTTTGCACAGGGATTAAGCACAAGATCTTTCCTGGAAGTTGAATGCTTTGTGAATGAATTCTCTATTGGTCTAATGAATATTTCTTTTTCCTACAGGAACTGACTGACCTCTGATAGGCTTCTGACCTTTGGCTCCATATAAATAAGTTTATTGCCTCTCATCCTCAGGAATTATAAATCAAATTGTATTCCAGTCTCATACATTCTGCAGATGAATCAGAAGAGAACATACCATGCAGCAGATGAGTCATAAACTCCTTGCAACACTCTTGAATGTGTCCTGAACCAAATTAAAATATAATTGGGAAACCCATAACAAAATAAATATACATGAAACATAGACAATGCTAATATGTGGCTTTCTAAATCAATATATGGCCTGTATGTTTTAGCAGCCTCCATTTCTATTTAAGTTTGTCAAGTTTGTATTTAAGTTTGTACTAGTTATAGTTAATATATCATTTTCTCAGATGCAGAAATATTCTTGCTAATATCTCTACCACTCGCTGACTTCTCCTTTATTTTTGTCTCCTGTGAGTCTTTGCTTCTGTTTGCTCAAATTGTTTCTCCTAGCTGAAATTCCCTTCTCCTTTTTCTTTCATGTATCCAAATCCTACTACCCTTTCAAGGTCCAGTTCAAAACTCAAATGCATAATACAGTTTTTTCTGGCCACCCCACCATTAGTACAACTGAAATGTCAGCTGGGGATTCATATGGTTAGAAGTTGTTAGCTTTTCCAAAGCATTATGGGTCAAATTAGTGAGAATGATTTATAACTAAAATATCTAAATAATTACTGATTGGAGTGATGACATCAAAATTTGCATTTCTTGACTAAAATCAAAATAAACATGATTTCATTCAATCTGAATGCATAGGTAATACACCCAAAGTAGGCAGAGTCAATAATATCTTTGTGGGTCTTTACAGCAACAAATATACACCTTTAAAAAAATAGTAAAAAAAAACAACCTTTTGCTTTCTTTGACAGAATTGTGGATGATTCATTCTTACTGGATTTCAAAAGGTTCTCTAAAGACTCTTTATAGTAGATACTCTACAAATGTTTGCTGCTTATAATGAAAATCAGTGACCTGTTTATGGACACTGCCTCTAAGACAGAGATTTTTCAATGAAGGCACATAAATGATAACACCATACTTCCTGTAGAACTCTGGTGCATGCATGGCTTTTTACACATAAAAAAAGAAGAAAATCTTTGTTCAAGTTAATTAAGAATAAATTATGAATTTTTCAGTAGAATTTGTTAGCCACAAATAATTGGGGACAATAGTTAAGCTGGACAGAAATTCTTCCCCACTCCATTTAAGGACTTCCTGTAAAGATTAAAGTGAGTTTTGCTTTTGTTCCCATCCTGCTTAAAACCAAATAGAATGTACATATTATATTTAAGATTAAGCTAGTGCTTGATACATCCTTAACTAATTACTTTTTCTTGAGGAAGTTATAGTTCAAAAATAAAATATTTTATTAAAGATATAAAAACACAATTCCACAATGGTTATATTAAATCTTTATACTTCATGAATAT
This sequence comes from Macrotis lagotis, assembly GCF_037893015.1. Taxonomy (NCBI): domain Eukaryota; kingdom Metazoa; phylum Chordata; class Mammalia; order Peramelemorphia; family Peramelidae; genus Macrotis; species Macrotis lagotis. The sequence goes on from NC_133658.1 coordinate 85,479,872, forward strand.
GACAATGTAATCATCAGTTCATGAACTCAAAATATTTTTACTTTAAAAATTATATAAATTCCCACAAACAATGAATACAACACTTTCAAAAGACAAAGTTTTCAGAGAAGCAGCATAGTAATTTATTACAAGGGGTTCTTATCATTAATGACAATCAGAGTTTTTAACATGAGGTCCATAAGGTCCCAAAGGGGGTCTATGATATATTTCAAAGGGTCCATGAACTTGTATGGGGAAAAAAAGTTATTCCCCTATTTTCATTAATCTTTAGTTTATTTTTTTGCAGTTAGAACTTTATTTTAAGAAGATGTTTGTATTTTTCCAGATTCCTCAGAAGTATCATGTTACTAACTATGTGGCACCACAATTTAAAAAGAATGCTGTAACAGCAACATGGGGGCAACAATCAACCTTGATGGACTCGCTCATTCCAACAGTGCAACAACCAGGGACAATTTGGGGCTATCTGTAATCAAGAATACCATCTGTATCCAGAGAAACAACTGTGGAGTTTGAACAAAGACCAAGGACTATTATCTTTAATTTAGGGAAAAAAAACTAATATCTAACTGTCTTTGTCTGATCTTGCTATCTCTTATATTTTATGTTTCTTCCTTAAGAATATGTTTTCTCTCTCATCACATTCAATTTGGATCAATGTATACCATGTAAACAATGTAAAGACTGACAAGTTGCTGTCTGGGGGGAGGGAAGTAAGATTAGAGGAAAAATTGTAAAACCCAAAATAAATAAAATCTTTAAAAAAAAAAAGTGCCGATAAGCTAGAAAGTGTCCTAAGAAGGGCAGCTAAGGAGGTAATGATGGGTCTTGATTCTGTGCCAAATAAAGATTGAGACAAGGATCTGGGGGTGTTTATTCTCCATAATGACTCTCTTGCTGTAGAAAGGTCATCAGGTGGAAGAAGTGGCCTCAGGGACAGAGCCAGGAGCAGTGAGTGGGTAAAAGTGATGAAGGGGCTAACTTAGGTTTGGTATCAAGGAAAGTTTCCTAACATTTAGACTCAGGCAGATGGGAATTCAAATTGAGCCTCAGACACTGGTCACTTATTAGCTGTGTGACCTTGGGCAAGTCACTTAACCCTGACTGCCTTGCATCCAGGGCCATCTCCAGTTGACCTGATTCATATCTGGACACTGGACCCAGATGCCTTAAGAGGAGAAAATTTGGCTGGGGACTTAGCACAGTACTCCCTCACTCAAATCCAATTCATGTTTTTGTCATGATATCACCTCCCTCATGTCCTGTCTTTTCAGAGAATGAAGGACAGTGGGGCAGCTAGGTGGCACAGAGGATAGAGCACTGGCCCTGGAGTCAGAAGGACCTGAGTTCAAATCCGGCCTCAGACACTTATTAATTACCTAGCTGTAGGACTCTGTAGTCACTTAACCATACTGCCTTGCAAAAAGCAAGAGAGAGAGAGAGAGAGAGAGAGAGAGAGAGAGAGAGAGAGAGAGAGAGAGACAGAGAGAGAGAGAGAGAGAGAGAGAGAATGAAGAACAAACATCACTAAATGACCACTGGGCTCTCTCCAACTTTCAAATTCAGTGATTTTTGCTTTATATGTGCTTTGCAGATATTTATATATGTGTTCCTCCAGCATTAGAATGTAAGTTTCTTGAGAGCAGGGACTATTCTGCTTTTGTCTTTTTATTCTCAGGACTCAGTAACACCTTGTAGGCAGTAAGTGTTTTATAAGTGCTTGACTGAAGAGGATGAGCAAAGACCTAACAGGATCACAGTTCACAGTATATGGGGTGATAAGAGACTACAGGGAGTTACTGTACAAGGAAGTTGGTCTTTGGATTAGAAAGGAGAGCAAAAAGAACTAATAGGGAACTAAAATAAATAGGGAAATGGTAAGAAAGCACCTAACTGCCCTTGATGAGTACAACTTATCAGTAACAGGTCATCCTGAAGGAACTGTCAGATACAATTTTTGAACCACTATCAAGATCTTTGGAAAGCTGAAAGTTATGAGAGAGGTGCCACAAAAGGCAAAAAATTCTGATTTTCAAAAAAAGGTGAAAAAAATGGCATCTTAAGCAGTCCATGATAATGAGCTTAATTTCAAGAAAATTGCATGTTCAATAATCATTTCTTAAAATCTATTATGGAAAAGAGAGTAATAGCAAAGAGACAGTATTCTTCATCAGCAACAGATCATGCCAAAATATCCATGTCTTTTTTTTTTGACAAAGTTATTAAATTGTTAGATCAGGGAAAAGTTCTCATAACAAAGAACCTAGAGTTAAAAACTATTAAAAATCTTTCATAAGTTTGCATGGAAAAGATGAAGCAACAGAAACTAGACAACAGTACAATTGTGTGGAGGTGAAATTAGTTGAATGGCTCTCCTGAGAAGATAGTCAATAATAATTCTATCAGTCTGGATGGCACCATAAACACATATAATAACCCATGTTGGATGAAAACCTTTGTTGCTTGCAAAGATTGATTGGTTCTTCCAAGAACCTCCATTTTAAGGAAAGCCCCCAGGACAGGACACACTCAGTGTAGTCCTTCTTCTCTGACTCCAGACTTGCTCTATCAGACATTTTTCTCCCCTCTTCTCTGACCCCTTCTTTCCCTCCTGCTTTTCAGCCGCTTTTCCCCATTAGAAGGTAAGCTCCTTAAGGGCAGGGCTGGCTTTTCTTTGAAGGTATTTGGACAAGTCTGGGACAGGATAAGTGTTAAATAAATACTTGACTTGATAAGCTGAAGGAAAGAGTAAACAGTTATTTCTCTGAAAAAGATCTAGGGGTTTCAGTGGACTGATAGTTCAATAGAAGTCAGCTATGAGATGTGGCAGCCACAAAGGATGCACTGAGAGCACTTGTCCAGGAAAGGGAAGCCGATCCTATCTGACAGTGACAGACCAGGCCCACATAGCTGTGAAGAGCTAGGACTGACTCAAAGGACTGAGGGCTTAAACAAAAGAAGAGAAGACAAAGAATCTGAATCTGAAAAGCTGTCATATGGGAGATGGTTAAGACTTTCTTTTTAGTTGGTTCCAGAGAATAGAAGGAGGAGTATAGGAAGAGGTTGCAATGACAAATTTAGGTTTGATATAAAAATAAGAGCAAGCAATTCAAAAGTTGACTGAACTGCTTCATGAGGAAATAAGCTTCCTTTCCTGGAGGTCTTTGAGCATCGACTAGATAGATTACCACTTGTACTTTATAGAGGGTTTTTCTATTTATGGGTTGTAGTAGATGACCTTTTTTTTTTTAGGTTTTTTTTTTTTGCAAGGCAAATTGGGTTAAGTGGCTTGCCAAGGCCACAGCTAGGTAATTATTAAGTGTCTGAGGCCGGATTTGAACTCAAGTACTCCTGACTCCAGGGCTGATGCTCTATCTATCCACTGCCCCTGTAGTAGATGACTTTTGAGATGTTTTACATTCGGAGATTCTAAAATTCTTTTGTCTAATTGTTTCGAGATTATGAGATCTTTGGAGAAAGTCTAAATTTAAAATAGTTGAAAATCCCCTAAAGCTAATAACTTACTGAACCAATTATTTCATGATGAGAGGCTCTGTAGTTATTGTTGAGAATATTATTTAAATTTTTAAAGACTGCTTCCAAGGTTCCAGGAGTAAAGGACAAATCTTTTTAAATTTTAATCTATGAGATGCTATTTTTTAGATTCACTTAATTGAGGTATTTAGATTAGCACTAAAACAAAAAAACACATTGTCACAGCTACCAGAAGAAGGAACCAGAATGATGTAATCAACATCACTTTTCTCACAAAGTTATACCAACCTTCTTATAAATATTCCCATCCAACACTGTAATGGCTCCTGGGTGTGCTTATTTCCCGAGTTAATACTTGCTATATATTTTGATAGTGCTCCAAGAATTAAGACTTTAAAACATATAACACTACCAAAGAAGACTGTTTACAGTTTGCAGACATACTGACTAGTAAGTTGAATAAGGTAATTGTGGATTTTCAGTAACATTTTAAAATTCTTTTAACAACTGAATTCTGAAATAGGCATCAAAGAAGACTATAGTTAGAATATAATAACACTAGTTAAACTATAGTTAGAAAGTAGTCACATCACAGTAGAGTATGTTCTATATATTTTGGGACAAACAAAGAAACTTACTAACAACACCTCTAGGATCAGGAATCAAGTTGAATTTTAATTTCCTTATCATGCAAAATAAGGCTAATATACAAAATGTTAGAACATAAAAATAAAATAATAAATTGATATTTTGGGCAAGATTTATAGGTATGCATAAGTCTTTCAAATATAGCCTCAAATGAAATTTAATGCAAAGATTGTGAACTCATAAAAATGACATGATACTTTTAAATATTTTAGTAGTCTATATTAATTGCTTTCAACTACACTAGAACAATACAATTAATTGCTCTTGAGAAGTGCTGAAATTATGAAACAAGAAAAACAAGTCAGAACTCTAGGAAAAACAAGGAAACATCTCCAACACTCAGTAGGTAAGGTGAAAAGAGAATGTGGCTCTTGAAGGAGGAAAGCAGCACAGAGGTTTTAGTGAATTGCAAACTCAGTAACAGTCAACAATGTGGAAGCAAAGAAATCTGATGTCACTTTAGGCTGTTTGGGAGGATTACCACTTGTGAAAATGATAGTTCTGTCCTTATCAAACCTCCTATAGAGAACTCTGTTCAGCTCTGGGTATCATATTTTGGGAAAAATAAACTGGAGATTATCATCATAATGGTGAAAGGCCTAGACTTTGTACCATAAGATATAAGGCTGGAGAAATGAATATTGAGCTTAAGGAATAGAAGGCACGAAAAGGATGTTGAGCACTGGCTTCAAAGCTAGGAAGGGCTGTTACTAAGAAAAAAAAAATTCGGTTTATTCTACTGGGTGCTAGAGGGCAGAAGTAGAAGCAAGGTTGGAAACTGCAAAGAGGTAAATTTAAGTTTGAATTAAGGAAAAATCTTTCTAACCAACCCCCAAATAGAATGGCTGACACTATGAATTGAGGTTTCCCTTTTACTGAATTAAGTCCAATAAACATTGGATGGCAACTTGTTGGCTATAGAAAAGAGAGAATGCTGAGATACCAACTCACACCTATCAGACTGGCCAATATGACCAGAAAGGGCAATGATCAATGTTGGAAGGGATGTGGGAAATCAGGGACACTAATATATTGTTGGTGGAGCTGTGAACTCATCCAACCTTTCTGGAAAGCAATTTGGGCAACAAAAATGTGCACACCCTTTGATCCAGCAATACCACTACTGGGTCTATACCCTGAAGAGATTATGAAAAACGGTAAAAATATCACTTGTACAAAAATATTCATATCAGTCCTGTTTGTGATGGCAAAAAATTGGAAATTAAGTGAATGTCCTTCAATTGTGGAATGGCTTAACAAACTGTGGTATATGTATGTCATGGAACACTATTGTTCTATTAGAAACCATGAGGGATGTGAATTCAGGGAAGCCTGGAAGGATTTGCATGAACTGATGTTGAGTGACATGAGCAGAACCAGAAAGACATTGTATACCCTAATAGCAACATGGGAGTGATGATCAACCATGATAGACTTGCTCATTCCACCAGTGCAACAACCAGAGACAATATTGGGATATCTGCAATGGAGAATACCATCTGTATCCAGAGAAAGAATTATGGACTTTGAACAAAGACCAAAGACTATTACCTTCAAATCAGATAAACAAAAAAACCATTATCTTATCATGTAATTTTGCTATCTCATACTTTATTTTTCTTCTTTAAGGATATGATTTCTCTGTCATCACATTCAACTGATATCAATGTATAACATGAAAACAATGTAAAGACTAACAGAATGTCTTCTGTGGGGGGTGGGGAGAGGGAAGCAAGAATGGGGGGAATTGTAAAACTCAAAATCTTTCTAGAAAAGAGAGAATGATCACTAACATCTTTACTAATTTGGACATTCTGGGATGAATGTGAAATAATCTTCATAAAATATACAATAGTTCAGACAAGAGAGAACCAAACATTAAGCATTTAGAGTTATGACTTAAAGAAGACATTTTACCAGTATTTGAAACCTGACTACCTCACAGTAGTTTTCCTTACCTATTGTCATGCAATTCTAGGTTTAAATTAAATCTTTATATTTTTAAATGTAATTTTGAAAAATAAAACTAAATTATATTTCCAGAAACTAACTTTTCCATTTACCTAGTAACCAGGTGACAATAAGAGAAAGCATTAATTTTGTCAACAAATAAACAAACATAAATTTTTAAAAAATCAAGGAGTTAAAAAAAAAGGGGGCAGCTAGGTGGCGTAGTAGATAAAGCACCGGCCCTGGAGTCAGGAGTACCTGGGTTCAAATCCGGTGTCAGACACTTAATAATTACCTAGCCATGTGGCCTTGGGCAAGTCATTTAACCCCATTTGCCTTGCAAAAAAAAAAAGTCAAGGAGTATTGCTATTTTACCTGCAGAATGGCCACTTCATTACGAAGCTGACTTTCCTGTTTTGTGGGGAATCTCATCTTATCAATCACTTTAATGGCCACATCCCGTCCAGTCTTTCTATGTTTTCCTAAAGAAAAAGAAGTGAAATTAGTAAAACAGCTAAAATTTGAGCTCTCACAAATATAAAACACCATTATGCAAAGCTGTACACCAGCTACAATAAGCAAACTTACTTGAAATTTATTAAATTTGTTCCTAATTTTTATGTTAATTCACCTCCCTAATCCCTTAATAATTTTGAGAAAGAAAAAATTAGCGTTTTTCCTTCTGTACTTATTTACCTACTAAATGCTCAACTGGGGCACTTATGGAGGAAAAATAACTTTGTATGCTTAAAATAAGAGGGAGAGTGCTTGGAGATGATAGAGCAGAAGCTACTGTGTTCTGGCAAAAGCCTCAATGTTTCACCTGGGAAGAAAATCAAGCTCCTGACTTTATTTTATTACAAGCTCACTCCTCTTGGCAGAGCAGCTGAAAACTTTACTCCCTTCAAGCCCCTGTATTCTTACTACCCCATTTACTTAAAAGGTCATTATGTATGTTCATCAAAGGTATGATGACCAAAAAATGCCTCCTCCTAATGGCCATTCTGATAGCAATGAGCCTTTGAGCCAAAGCTGCTCTTCCAATGGCAGAGCTGGAATTTCTAAATCTTTTGAGATTAGCAGAGGTGACCAAAATGGCACTCTACTGGCACAACCCCAAGAACTCCAGACAAAGATGAGTTGGGGTTAGAGATAGAATAAAAATTGATATAGCATTTTAAAGTTTGCAAAGACCTTGACATGTTACCTCATTTGATTCTCAAAACATTTGATCCATGAAACAACCATGGTGGGGGTAGAAGAAATTATCCACATTTTACAGATGAGATAACTGAAGCTGAAGAAGTTAAATGACATGTCCAGGGTTCACATACCTAGTAAATGTCTGAGGCAAGATTCAAATTCAGTTCTTTCTATCTCCAAGACCAAAGCTATAATGTCCAACGTACCCCTAGTTGCTGCCATACTATAAGAAGGCATGAGAAGGGGACTTTAATAGAGAATTAATAAAATAAAAATTTTAAAGGACAAGAATTTATGCAAATTCTGACAGTTCATCTTTCTCTCTTTTCCTTAATTGAAAACACCCAAAATCTCAGAAATGAACTTTAGACAAGATTGAAAAATTTTCCACATACTTAAGGGCACCAAAACCTCATGAAATGTCAAGAGATTTGCAAGTACCCACATCAGGGACATCACCAATTCATCAAAACTTTGCAAAGTTTTGACACTGACAATTTTCAAATAAAAAGTTGTAATGAACAATATGCAATTATTTATGAGACACACACATGGTATTGATTCTAAAACCTGATACAAATAATTCTTCAAACTAATTAAGAAGCCAGAATCTCTCTCCTGACCTTAATTTCAGATCAAGAGCATTAGGCATTTCAGATGAGATGTCCCACAGGGCATATCAAACTCAAATGTGCAAACATTATCTTATCTTTTTTTTATACAAAATCCAATCCTCTTTCAAATTTCTCTATTTTTCTCAAGGATAAGACAATTCTCCTAGTCACCTAGGTTCATACCAAAGCATTATCCTTAACCTTTAATCTCCCTCTCCTTACATATTCAATCAACTGTCAAATCTTGTCATTTGTACCCTTGAAACACTCTTTCCTCACTCACACAGCCAACCATCACTTCAAACTCTCATCACCTCACAACTGAACTGTTACAAGAAAGCTAATTAATTAGCCTCCCTAATTCAAAGCTAAGCTAATCAAGTCCATATGTCAAAATGATTTTCCTAAAATGCAGGTCTCATCACATTACTCTAATACTGAATAAACTTTAATGGCTACAGATTCAAAGACAAATTCTTGTTAATCTCTTAGTCTGTCATAGGTGGGCAGCTAGATGGTGTAGTGGATAGAGCACCAGCCCTAGAGTCAGGAGGACCTGAGTTCAAATCTGACCTCTGATACTTGACTCGTGCTAGTTGTGTGACCTTGGGCTAGTCACTTAATCCCAACTAACTCACATCTAAGGTCATCTCCAGTCATCCTGATTCATATCTAGCCACTGACCCAGATGGCTCCAGAGAAGAAAGTGAGACAAGTAGCTTAACACAGCAACCGTTCATGAAAATCCAATTCAGTTGTTTGGCATGGCATCATCTTCCTGATGTCAAGGTCTTTGAGAATGAAGAACAAACATCAATCATCAATCAGCTTCAACCTACTTCTTCACCATTATGCATTATTCCCTTTTCCAGGAAGATGGGAAATTAGACCATCCAGTCAAATTTGGCAACTAAACCCAGATGACTAAAGAGGAGAAAGGGAGGTTGGTGACCTAGCACAGTCATGACATCATCTCCCTAATATCATGGTCCTCTTTGCGAATGAAGGAAGTTGCTTTTTCCCATTCTCTGATTCAGCAAAATGAACTGCTCCCACACATGAAATTCCATCTTCCACCTCCAAGATTTTGTAGTGGCTATCCTTCAGGCCAGGAATAAATTTCCTTCTGCCCTCCTCTTAGGATCCCTTGCCTTCAAAAATGTGCATTAAGTTCCACCTTCTAGATATAGTACCAAGCACAGACCCAAAAGGTCAATGACAAAAAGAAAGGCTGCAAATATTTTTTGAAGCATTTTTGGTAGCAGCAAAGAAATGGACACACAGAGTAGATGCTTACCAGTTAGGGAATATATATATAACATTGTGGTATATGAATATAATGAAATGTTACTATCCATTAACAAATAAAATTTATGATGAATAAAGAAAAGCATGGATAGACTTGTTATACATGAACAGAAGCAACATGAAGCAAAAAGAACAAGAAAAATAATATACACAATAACTGCTACAGGATAAATGGAAAAAATAACAAAACAACAAAACCTGAAAAATGCTTCAAAATTTCAAAAAACACACTTGGCCCCAAAGAAGAGCTATGATAAGACATTTTCCCCTGAACACTCTAAATAACAAGATACTTTTTCCAATATGCTAGCTAATTCTATTTAACTTTTTTTCCCTTTCTCTTTCATTCTTTATTATAAAAAAATAGTTCTTAGGATGAAGAGGGGTAAAAAGGATGCCAAGGGAAATATTGGTGCTCTAAAGACAAAAGGCATCAATAAAAATCTATTTAAAAAAAAACAAACTAAAGTTCATTTGTAATGGCTTACCTCCATATACAATGCCAAACTGTCCTGAACCCAGGACCTCATCAGCAAAGATTTGGTACACAGAACTGATATCCTATTTTACAAAATACAAGAAAAATTATTTTATATTTAAATAGAATTTAAATTAATAACTTAATAGTTAATAGATATCTTTAGTGATTTTCCATTATGATGAATATGTTTGCTTTCACATTTAAGAAAAAATTCCCAAGAAAATGTAAAATGTATCTTTCAAAATGTTGGCTTTCTTTACTATGTCTGAAAAGTTAAAGTTCAATTTTTATACTTTTAATTTTAATATCGAACTACATTGTGAAAGAATTATTCTTTTTACGAGAACTTGACTAAAATTGGGTTCATTTTTTAAACATCCTATGTATCATAAATTTGGGTAGGATTAAAAGTAAATTATTATTAAGGAAGTTAAGAACATTTTGCCATAAACCACTATTAAAAGATTTCCTATCTCAATCTAAAGAATTTCCCCCTCATACCCTTCTGCAACTACAACTTCAAGGAAATCTCACAAGGTTCATATTTAACAAATGTAAGCTGACAATGAGGGTATGATACACAGCCTATACCTTCATTAAAATGAACCTACCCTGGTCCCCAGACATTTCTTTGATCTTCCTACCTCTGGTCCTTGCTCATATTATTCCTTTCAAAAATAAATTATCCCTTTTCCCACCTATGTCCGTCAAAAATTTACCCAGCCTTCAAGAATCAACTTTAATATACCCTTCTCTCTCAGTGTCCCAAATAAGAAACAATTTTTTTTCTCCTCCCACCTCTTAAAAATTTTGTATCACTCTTCCCAGATATCTCTTCAATGGCATTTGTCACCAGATGCTCTGCTTGGTTGTGACTATATCATCATCACCCAGCTCACCCCACCTCAATAAATAAATCACCAGGAAACTCCTCATTGTGGAGATTGCTCCAAGTTTTGGCATGAACCCTCAGCAAGACTCTCAGCTGCTTTTGCCCTTCTGATTGGAGGACTGAAGGGCAAAAACTTCACTAATCCACTAAATTGTACATTTTATTAGGACTATTACTTACCACATTTTCCTGGATCTGGCAGTTAGATACAGAGATGCTAATAGATAACTCATCTGTAAAATGTGAAAATAATAAATTAATAGATAAAAACAAGAAAATGATGCTATTCCACTCAACTGAACGATGACCTGGTACGATTTTTAATAATGCAATCAAAGCAAAAAGATAGCCCTAAGATTATGAAATGAACTAGTTTCCAGACTTAATGTGTAGATAATACACAAATAAAAGGAAACATGGAGGGGGGAATAAAAGAGAGCATTGGACCAAAAGCAGACAAAAAAAATATGCTATTTTTATAGTCCTGGAAATCTATAAAACTTCATCAAAAAGAAACGCACAGGTTCATAGATTTACATCTATAGGAAGTTATTTAGTACAATCCCCCTATTTTATAGATAAAAAAAACTGAAATCCATAACAGTGAAGATACATCTTCGAGGTCACACAAGCATTAACAAATAAAAACCAAGGGGCAGCTAGATGGTGCAGTGGATAGAGCACTGGCTCTGGAATCAGGAAGACCTGAGTTCAAATTAGACCATAGAGACGTAATACTTATCTAACTATGTGACCTTGAGCAAGTCACTTAATCCCACTACCTTGAAAAAAGCAACAACACACAAAAAAAAAACACAAAAGAAACAACAACCAATCTGAACCCTGGCCCTGACCCACTGCTATTCTGCTTTCTTAACAAAGATTAGATTTAAGATAATAGACAAAAAGAGAACAAAGAATAAAGAGCATCACAATAACTCTCTGAAAGTAATTTTTAAATATCAAATGCAATTCATGCAATTTTTATGATCTTAAAATTCATTTTAAGCTTAAGCAAGGAGTCTTCTGGTCTAAGCTAATAACTTGAAATCTCCATTAAAACAAGAAAGAGCATGATGCTTCTCCAAGCTAATCTTCCTCAAACACTACTTCTGTCATTACTTGCTCAGAAAGGCAATGTTTTCTGATTGTCTCCAGAAAGAATCTTGGAGGTGCTCAGATGACCTTAAAAAGTCCTTTAAGGCCCTTTCTCTCTTTGCTCCTTCCTCCCTGCCCAACCTCATTTCCTGTGGCTCCTCAGATAAACCTCTCTGGTGGTCAGGTTATCTCTATGCTGCATAGCTACCATCACCTTTCCATCACTGCCCCTACTTACGCCTCTCTCCCTCCTGGAACAGGGCTGCATCTATCCAAAGGCCTGTCTGGCTCTACTCCCTTCAGTGCCTTATGCCCCACTTCCTCTATCAACTATTTCCCGACTACTCAAACCACCGCCCTTCTTCTCCTTCTTTGAATCACTGGATTTGGCAACTAACCTTCTACTGTTGTTTAACACATTTACCAGTGTAAGTTTTGTCTTCCCAAAGCAGAGGACAAGCTTTCTGAGGGCAGGGAGGGGCACTCCTAAGGTTACTGGCATAGTGCAGTTAAAGGAAACACAAAATACTTGCTCAAATGAAATCATTATAATGGAAGCTCTTCTATAACTTTTGACCATTATATCTTAGGTTCATTTTAAACTAATTAAAGTCTTCTCCCTTAAGTGTATAAAACTACAAAACACTTAGAAAAGGGATGCTGTGCCTTGAGTCTCACTATGACTATTATTTCATTTTTAATTCCCTCTTAAGCTTTGAGACAAGCAGGCAAATAAACATGAAAAACATATAGCATCAATGGAAGGTACTTTCAGAAGGAATGCTCTATAATCAAAGGGTACTAGACAAGGCCCTTGTAAAAAATGAAACAAAGGACCTCCTTTCTATTTCTTTCTTTCTTTCTTTTTTTTGGTTTCTGCAAGGCAAGGGGGTCAAGAGTGACTTGTCCAAGGTCACACAGCTTGGCAGTTATGTGTCTAAGGCCAGATTTGAATACTCAGGTCCTCCAGAGCTGGCATTCTATCCACGATGCCACCTAGCTACCCCTACTTTCTGTTTCTTTGAGAAATAAAGGGGGGGCAGCTAGGTGGCACAGTAGATAAAGTACCGGCCCTGGAGTCAGGAGTACCTGAGTTCAAATCTGGTCTCAGACACTTAATAATTACCTAGTTGTGTGGCCTTGGGCCAGCCACTTAACCCCATTTGTCTTGCAAAAAAAAACTAACCCCCCCCTCCAACAAATAAAGGGTTGGGGGCGGCTAGGTGGTGCAGTGAATAGAGCACTGGCCTGGGAGTCAGGAGTACCTGGGTTCAAATCCGGTCTCAGACACTTAATAACTACCTAGTCGTGTGGCCTTGGGCAAGCCACTTAACCCCAATTGCCTTGAAAAAATCTAAAAAAAAAATAAAAAAGAAATAAAGGGTTACCATGATGGACATGTTCGTTTCTGCAGAACAATAATCAAAGACAATTTCAAGGAACTTGTGATGGAACTGTGGAGTTTAAATGAACATCAAAGCATATTATTTTCAGTTTTTAAAAGTTGTCTTATGTATTATGTCATTTTATCTCTTCTTTTTTAAAATTTTTTATTTATTTAAGACAATGGGATTAAATGACTTGCCCAAGGTCACACAGCTAAGTTATTATTACATGTCTGAGGTCAAATTTGAACTCAGTTCCTCCTGACTCCAGGGCCAGTGCTCTATCCACTGAACCACCTAGCTGCTCCATTTTGTTATCACTTGTGTTTTCTTCCTCTTGAATCTAATTCTTCTCTCACAACACATTCAATTTCAATCTACATTTAGCATGGTTACAAATGTAGAGCCTATGCTGGATTGCTTTCTGCTGGGGGGGGGGAGTGGAGGGAGGGAAGGGAAGGGAGAAAAATGTAAAACTCAAAACTCCGCAAGAAAAATGAGTGGTAAAAACTACCATTGTATGTTGTTGGAAAAACAAATACAATATTTATATTAGAAAGAAAATTTTAAAAAGAGAAATAAATGGTTAAGAACTTGGGTTATTAATGTTTAACAAGGAGAACTTATTCCTAATCTCAATAATTTAATTCCCTATTACTGGTTTAGATCAGTATACAATTCAGCCATGAGTCAAAAAATAAAGGGTATTTCTACAGCAAGAACAAACAACAGATAAGAGTTAACTGCTGCAAGAGGTTATCAATAGGAAACAATATTGTAATGAAGGAATAGCATGGTAATATGCTACATATGTAAAATAATGCAATCATACTAAAATTGTCCTGAACAGCTTGATTGCTTACTGTGATCTTTCCCTTGTCCTGGAGAAGTACAAACACTAGCTTGAGGGGTGACTGGCATGAGAGCCTGACAAATGGCCTTCTCCCAGCTCTGGGCTACCTCGAGCCCCACGCCTGTGGCAGCCAGGACTGGACTGTGACAGCTGCCCCCGTTGTTCTCACCCACAAAGTAGACCATCGTATCAGTGATGATCTCAAAACAGTGGGGGTTACTGCCTTGAGAAATGTGAGAGAGATCTTGTGGTGGAGACACGCGAAGAATTTCTGAAAGTGGGATTTCCTGAAATAAAAAAGAAAGCATTGAAATATATGAATAAACCTTTGTTCAGAAACAAGAAATAACTTAAGATCTTGATTCCCACCAGATGAGAAAAGTAAGAAGAGGCAGAGTGTTGCAGCAGGGAAGCTTTACTGACTCTGCCGGATGGAGCCAGCAGCATCAGCAGAGGCAGGACAGGGAGGAGGAAGCCCAGGGTCCAGGTCTCAGAAGAGGACTGAGCTTGGCAAAGACAACACTTCCTTTTCCAGGACACTGCCCACAACTCATTTGGGAGCAAGGGGATGATGGGGGAACGAGGTTCTTGTGTTGCTACCACCATTTGTTCTTACCAACTGTCACCAAATCACCAGACCATGGAAGGAGTCAATAATGTGGCTGACACGGAAGCCCCAGGCAACAAAACACCATGACCAATTCAGACAAGTACCTTCTCTGCAGCTTACTGCCCAAGAGAACAGCCTGGAGCACTAGGAGGTTATGACCCATCCCTAATCAAATGGCCAGGATCCATCAAACCCAGGTTCTCCTGGCCTAGAGAACAGCTGCCTTTCCACCTAATCAGATTAAGGAATATTTTACTGAGATCCTACTATGTATAAGGTCCTACAAAACAGAGAGGAGTCGTGGCAAAAGTGGAAGCTAGGCTGTGGAGAAGTGGTCCTTATAGGAACTATTCATCTCCCTTTTACTGACCATAACTCTTTAGGGCAGTAATATCCAGTTGACCTCCTGAGGTATAAATGAGGGCCAACAAAAATGGATAAATAACACCTCACCCCTTGGCTCTACTCATTTTTACAGTCATAACATTCATGCATGTTGCTCAGGAACTGTCAGACTGAAACACGCGCTTTGGGGTATCTAGGCCTACAGGAAGACAAGCCAGGATCTGTCCTCAGAGTAGATGATGACACTAAGGATGCAAGACAAGCAAAGCTTGGGCCAGACCTTGGAGTCAGTACACCTGGGCACAGTGGCAACAGTAGATGAAGCAGCAGATTTGGAGTTATGATGACAGGGCACAATGCCACCTCAGAATTTACTCTGCAACCTTTGGCAAATCAATCTCTCAAAGCTTCAGTTTCCTCCTCTATATCTCTTCCAGCCTTAAATCAAGGACAAGAAGAATTTATGCTTTAAGAAAAATGTGGGGGTTTGGCAAATACTCCACAGTTTCCCAAAGACAATGCACCCTCCTCTTCTCTGGTTTAGTCAGTTCTGAACCATGCCTCATTTTCAATTCTCAGATTCAATCCAAGTGAGACTAGAACCTGGTACAAAGCAGGTTTTAAATAAATACCATTAATTGACTTTAATTCATATGTGCCCATCTCTTTCCACTGGATAACTTGTGCTTCCACTAAACTGAAAATAGCCTGGACCACAGGCTTTCTTTTATCCCCTTAGATTTCTCTGGTATGGATAGTTAGGCTATACATTTTTGAGTGATTATGGATCTCATTTAGGAGGGTCTGCAACGTTTTGGGGCTCAATGCAATTGGCTCAATATTGTCCTCAAACAAAAATATCAGGATAATTTCACCATCAGGGAATCCTTCCTCCCATATGGACTATATGTTGTACTTCATCCAAGATGTATTCAGAGTTTCCTCCCAAGTATTTTTCTTATCCTAATATTAACAATCAGAAGCAACTAAACAAAATTATTTCTTTTTTTTCACCAATGCAAGAACCATCAAAGATTCTGATATGTATACAAAAGGTATCTTGACAAGTCATTAAAGTATCATTTTGTTTTTACCAAATCAAATGATTTTTGTATAGTCAATAAATATAATGTATCTCATATCTGTCTCTGTATATAATTTTAGTTAATATGAAAAAGGGTTTGCCATAGAATATCAATTGTGAAATCCTATCTATTTGCTTCTCATACCTTCCCCAAAATTATGCACATTATGTATATAGATTATCACAAACATTCTATAAAGATGAATGTATCAGAAGTTAGAAACATTTTGGGGGGAGGGGAGGAAAATAGCATGATTTTGTTCCCAAGTGCTTAGTAATACAGAATTGAGGCCTTAATACCTTCGATATCAGGTTGCCTCCAGACCAAGCCTTCTCTATGCATACTTGGCAACTGATTTAGTCCAGCTGCTATTATGCCCCCTTTTATTTTCCATCATGTATGTTAGACCAAATGTCATCCTGGAGGACAGTGTTAGGATGCAGACCTTGGACAATACATATGAGTTTTGGTTTCCTTACCTATAAAATGGGATAATACTACTTGCAGCTGTTTCCCAGGGTTATTGTGAAGCTCAAAGGAGATAATGTCTGTACTTTTCTATCTTACTGCTCCATGTAAATGTGAGCTATCATTTTCTCTCAAGAACGGATATGGTGACTCCACAAGCCCCAGTGAAGAAGAATCCGTCAAGAGAAATCTTTTAGACATTTTTCCCCAATTTCCATTTGTGCTCTTTCCAGTGTCACCCCTTAATCCCCTTGAAATTTAATTTCATTGAATTCTTATCTGTAAATATTTTCTCACCTCTACTCATACACATTTGATGATATGATCCTGCCTATACTTTTTACAGTTCTTCTCTAAAAGGTTTCACAAACTTATGTTCTAGACCTTGACTCTCACAGCTCTCTGTGGGCAAGGAGATTCAACCGTCTGGTGGCTAAGGTGGCTCTTAAGATTCTTTTGGTTTTCATCTTTGTGTCATGACGATACAATTATAACAACTAAATTTCTTAAGGAGTGGTAAGGGTCTGTGTCAATGTCTGATTTGATATGCATATATTTTGTGTGTGTGTGTGTGTGTGTGTGTGTGTCTTACTGTTAAAACATGGCTTTTTGCTATTTTTCCCCTAGGCTCACTTTTCTATGAAGGCAAGAGAATTTTAAATATACAGTGAAGTAAAGCTCAACACCACATGACCCTGTGTTACTACATTAAGTGCTCTCATCATCCTCGGACAGACCCTCTAATGCACCTGTGAGCCAGTCTTCTTCTGAGACTTTATCATGCTTCTCATTTCATTTACAGTAAGAATGTTAAGCCTGAGTGGATTCAGTTCCTCTAGGGCCCTCTGGTAAAAGTGTTTTTTACTATACAAGGGCCTCTCATTTAGTATACCTATCTATTTATAGATAATAGAAAAGTTCTGTGATTCTTAGGACCACATGACCCTACTCTCCTATCAATGAAGGAAAGAAAAAGGTTAACAGAACTTGAACTATCCTATATCATGTTTTATTTCATGGATTGCCAGGTCAAATAATTACTCAAAAAAATGGCCTAATGTAACTGTGATAAGCCTCTGAGAATTTAGCAGGTGAGTCATGTTGCCAGGACTGGATGCATGGGTTTTTAGCATGGCAGAACCAGCCAGATGTGCACTGTGCTGGAAAAATCTTTGATAACCCAATGAATTCAACGCCACAATGAAATACTGGAGCAATATTCATGAAAGCGGAAAGCAGAAGCAATAAAAACTAAAAGACAATGGGAAAAATATATGGTGGATGTAAGCAGGCTGAATCATAATACAATGTTCTTAGGGCAAAAATTGATACAGAAAACATAATTCTAATACATTTATGCCTGAAAAAGCAAATGGATCAGTCACATAACAAGAATGGGGAGCCCAAGGCATTTAGGCTTGAGATATTTTAAAAAATGAAGCAGTCTATTAGATTTATTATTGATGTAAAGTCTATTGAATTTATTACCTATGGAAGATTTATAGAAGGACATAGGACAAGAAGAGGTTTCATAATCTGTATCAATGGGCAAGAGCAGGGAAGTAGAAACAAGGAGATCACAGATCTAGTTAAATATAAATTATGAATAAAACATATCACACTAATCAGAAGTTCCAGATTTTATTCCTGGAGACATTACTGTTCAAAGGTCTAATACTGAACCATTTGTGTAATAGTAATAAGTAATAGAAATAGCAATAGCAGTAATAATGGTGACAGTGGTGCTTTTACCAGTAGGAGTACTCCTTAAAGTTTGTCAAGTGCTTTACCTATGTTTTCTCACTTGCTCCTCAGAACACCTTTAGCTGCAGGTGCTATTTTCAGCCCTACTTTAACATGAGGATACTGAATCTGAGAGCTAGGATCGGGGCAGAATTCCAACTCAGATCTTCTTGACTTGAGATAACATCTGTTAAGTACTTAGTTCAGAGTCTGCCACACAGGAGGTCCTTAAGAAATGCTTCCCCCCTCTTCTCTTCCCCCACTCTTAGCACTGAATTCAGCACTCTCACTACAATGCCTCTCAGCTATTTCATCATCTGCAATACATACACACACACACACACACACACACACACACACACACATATATGTTAAAACAATTCTCATCTATCACACTAATAGTGTTTTATGAAAGAATAAACAGATTAAAAATAAGGTCATGAGAATGTAAAGTAATATATGTCATTTATTATGATAATTGAAGTCATACACTTTCTATTTCATGTATTTTTGAAGACATTGTGAAAAACCATTGAGTCCTTACCTTATAATACTTTGATCCAGATTCATTTTGAAATAACGTAAGGAATTTGCTGTCAAGTCTCCAGTAATGTCTCTTTCTCTATGAATAAAAAACCCCAACAGAGTAGGATGATTTCAATTTTGATCATTTACTTTTAACCACTTGTATATCTGCATGCACACAATCATAATTTATAACCACTCTGACATGCCAGACTGTTAACATGTTCATTCTCAAAAGCAGTCAAGCTTTCTCTTGGAAACAAATTTATTTGGGGAGATGGAGAAATAAAGCTTCACTATCTAAATTAAAATCTTTACCCAAACCATTGAAGAAGATAGATGTTTCATCTTATTTTTGAATTCTTCAGACTTTAAAACCCATTCAACTATCTCAAAACTCCTGACCATAAAATTTTTAAGACTAACCTAAAATTATCCATCTATAATTAAAGCACTATCCTTCTTCGATTAAAAAAAAATGTCTGTAACCATTCTCTTACAAATTTGTTAAATAAAATAAATTAATAAATGCCTTCTAATTTTCTCACCTTAGCCCAAAACTTGTGGTGCCCTTCTAGACTAATATAGCTCCATTGACCTTTATTTTTTATCTTTCATTTTCATATTCTCATATTTCTCCTGCCTCTTTCTGAATTCTCTACCTTGTCTACAAGTTAAGGCTACAAATCCTTACATGTTTTGCCTTTAAAATTTCCCTCAATATGTAAAATAAACAAACACCCTAATATAATATTTGAAATAATATGCAAGTAATAACATTTCTTTAACAAAAATGAACACATTTAAAATTATAAAATTACCAACCAAATTGTCTCTGTTGGTGTAGTGCACCATCCACCCTTCTTTCACCATTGTACTACTTTTCCTCTTTGTGTGCTTGATGGATTGTACAACTCTCATTAGTGGAATGTTATTGCTTGTTGATGGACTGAGAAAAATATTCAAAATTTATTAGAAATACTTAAAAAAAACCTAGTTCAAGAAATCACAGTCACTGTAACTGATCAGAATTCTGTTATGGTGGTGCTTTTCAAATAATTCACAAGCCAAACAGATTTAAAGGAAAACAAAAAACTTTCTCCCACTCCAAATATGCCTTACACTCTCATGCCTTCATGTCCTTGTTCAGATTATCTCCTATGATTAGAAGCTTTCCCTCTCTCCTTCATCTGTAAACTCAAATTCTATTTCTTACAGAAACCTAACTTAATTCGTCCTCAGGAATTCAGACTTCACATAACTCTTTTTTTGATTTTTAATATTTCCCTAATAAATTACTTTTGGGACATTGTTTATAAGATCTATCTATGTTTATATCTTATTCTCTAGTAGATTGTAGGATTATTGAGAGTAGGAACTATGCTTTATATCAATTCTGCTTTTTCCCAACAGCTTACATAGGATAGTATTCTGCTAAATAAATGATGCTACTCAGATTTTTATATGAATATCATTTTCAAACTAGTAAAAATTTGAGCTTTATGATGGTTAATTCAAAATTAACCACCATTACTTTCTGATGAAAGCTCTCAAATATTTACTTTACAGTGGCTTCTGACATCAAAAAAATTTCCTACATGGGATTATTATTTGGTATAAAAGATAAGCAATATCATTACCTTGATGGGGTTTTGACATGAACCTATATTGTCTTGATTGTTTAAAAGCAGTTTTCCCTTTACAAAAACTTAAAAGGCATAGAAAACATAAACTATGTCAGTTATCAAAAATTTTGCCATGAATATAAAGAACTGCTTGCTGCAGCATCTTCAGATTTGTTTATTGTTAATCATTAAAATATCTTCATATTAGTCTTTGCAACTCCACTACCCAAAAGTTCTATAGGGCTAAAAGGAGGCAGCTTCGGGTTCTCTGAAATAGAGCACCCTATCAGTTCTGTCTTGCTTGTTGGATTACATCTATTTATCATTTTCCAAGTATATTTATTACCTGATGGTTTTGACAGCTTCTTCATCTCTTTCTACATCAAGATCAGAGGGATCTAAGAAGAACATTTTATCTTCTGGTGGTGAAGGCTCTTCTGGATCATCCAAACTCCGACCACCATCACTGTTCATGTCACTACTGTCAATGTCCATTGGCATATCCAATTCTGTTCCCAGACTGGAAGGTTCTGGCAAAGTTTTAAAGAAATTTCTAATTGTTGAAAGAGCATGAAATTTAAAAACTATTTCAAAGTTAAAAGTAAAACAGGTTTTACAATGAGTTTCTCTAAACTGATTTTTTATATAAATCTGCCTACCAATATGATCACTCATTCAACAAGCATTTATTACTATGTACCAAGCCTGGGCTAAGTGCTAGGGAACACAATAAGAAGTAAAACTCAAAGATGCTCATGTGATAATGGGGGAGACAACAGGCACACAACTATGAACTCAGAAGGTATGCACAGAGCTGATGCGAGTTAATATCACAGAATAGGCATAAAGGTGGGAGAGAATGGGACACCAGGAAAGAATTATAGAAACAAGGTATTAAGGACTGCTCAAGTCCTCTTTTCATGGAGAAAACTTATCATAATGAGAAGTACTCATTGGATTATAACTAATAAGATGCTACTATCTTTACTTTTTTTTTAATTTTAAAAGCAATGTCACCCATAATATTAATAATGTTTGCAATTCCTTTCTTCATAAAAAGGTAAATTTTAGCCCACTTTGGGTTGGAGTATCATAAATTCCAAATTGAGGGTATCCAATTTCCAGGTTTTACTATAATGATGTTTTCCTTTCACATTTGTTATTGAGCTTCCTGCCAAAGCAGCTAGTAAGCTAAAAGTCTTTTTCCATTATTCTTCAACTTCTCCTTCACTCATACTAATCTATCCTAAAATATTCATGCTTATCACCAAAGATCATTAATAAGAATGATAAACCTAAGAATTCAAAATTGTAAGAATTAACTCATTTTTCTTTGCATTGAATTATATGTAATCAAATTCAATAACAATCAGTTCCTTTCTCTCTCTCTCTCTCTCTCTCTCTCTCTCTCTCTATATATATATATATATATATATATATATATATATATTAAAACTCATCAATCATTGTCTAATAAAATTACTCTTATAATGAAAAACACAGGTGCAAATCCTGAGGAAAAATGTTAATTAATACTATGGTACTTGGCTTCCATTCCTTATACTTCCCCTGTTCCATCCCCCCGCCCCCCATAATAAAGTGCTACTAATAATCAAACTCATATCAGGTACACAAATACTTTTAAGGAAAGTTACTTCAGTCTCTAAAATTCACGAATATTTATTATACCATAATATATAGGGTAGTTGGTGCAGTAGAAAGAGCGCTGTGCTTGAAATCAGGAAGTCTCATCTTCAGGAGTTCAAATCTGGCCTCAGACACTCAGTAGCTATGTGATTCTGGGCAAGTCACTTAATCTTGTTTGCCTCAATTCCTGATCTATAAAATGTGCTAGAAAAGAAATGACAAACCACTCCACTATCTCTGCCAAGAAAACACCAAAATGGGGTACAGTGAATAGTTCTAGGCCTAAATTAAGGAAAACTCAAGTTCTGGTCTCAGATACCTACTAGATGTGTGACCCAGGGCAAGTCACTTAAAACCCTATATGCCTCAGTTTCCTCTTTTGGAAAATTAACTGGAGAAGGAAATGGTAAACCTCTCCAGTATTTTTGCCAAAACTCAAATAGGATCACAAAGAGTCAAACATGACTGAAATGACTGAAAAACAACACTGAATATATAAGCTCACTATTATAACTTCCATTAGTTTCCTGAAAAGTAGGGAACCTCAGAAAAATCAAGATGGGTCTACACACTTGTTGATGGTACCATATAATATCACAAATGGATATTTTCTCTTAATTGATAATAAAGAAAACAGCCCATATAATCTATAGCAGCCAGATGGCTCAGAGATAAATGATTATTAAATACCAATAATTTGGGGAGATGCAGACTTCTCCCATTCTTCTAATGTAGGGGAAGGGAACCTTTTTTTCTGCCAAGGGCAATGGGGATATTTTTAACATCATTCAGAGGCCATACAAAATTATCAACTTAAAAATTAGCCTTTAATTAATTCACCCTAACAAGCTCCTGGATTTACTGAATTTCAGTGTCTGTGGTTGCTATGGCAGAGCCAGACCAAAATGATTTCCCAGACCAAAGGATCCCCAGTAAGATGTTCCCAGTCCTTATTCTAAAGTCTAGATTTTAAAAACTTCAGTCTCTTGAAGGACATTGCGGGTAATGAGATTGGCCTAACTTTCTTATTCAAATCCCCACCCTGTATTCTGCTGAAACTCTAATGAAGCATGCATTCTTTCAATAAGTGGCCCAAGGCTGTGGTTTGTTGGGGAAGTATAGAGATAGCCTGTCCAAAGATGACGTGATTTTGCTCTCAACCCCTCATTTTAATACAGCCCACCTCCCATTATGTTATCCAATCAAAGTTGTTTGCCACCTCTTTTGAAGGGTATATAAAGTGTGATCCCACTGCCATGATTGTCTATGATCTAAGAAAAACAGCCAAATGACCATCTTTTTATTAATAATACTCTGGCCTGAGGGTGGCTAGGTGGCACAGTGGATAGAGCACTGGCCCTGAAGTCAGTAGTACTGGAGTTCAAATCTGGCCTCAGACACTTAATAATTACCTAGCTGTGTGGCCTTGGGTGAGCCACTTAACCCCCATTTGCCTTGCAAAAACCTTAAAAAAGAAAAAAATAAGAAATGATATGGCCTTATTAATAAAATTATTAAATTATCCAGAAACTATTATCTTGAATCTTTTTGATCACCACATGTATAATCAGGGAATTCTATCTCAGATACTAATTAGTTATGTAATTGAAGTCATTTAACCACTGTATCAGTTTTCCCATCTGTAAAATGGTGACAATAATAAAACCTACCTCCTAGGGTAGTCAGGTGGTTCCAATGAGATAATCATAAAGAGCTTAGTAGAGTATATAGTATATAGTATATAGTATATGTTCTAATAGTATAAAGTATGTGTTAATAAATTTTCATTTCCTTCCCTTCTTCCCCACCTCTTTGAATGATAGAAGGAACCTGAGGGGCATCCATTCCAACCCTGCTCTTGACAAATAATGAAACACCCCCTATAATACTTTGATAGTGACAGAAAACTATCTGTCACAATAGCATATATTTCATTTGAGGCTATCTCTTCTAGACTTTCTATCCATGGATCCTCAGTCTGCATTCTAGAATCAGGCAGAAGATGCTGGGCCATTTCCTTCCTAAGAATTCTTCTCAGAGTAGATGGCTATCAGATCTGCCTTAGCTAATTCTTGTCCCAAGTATATTTCCTCAGACCCTTCAACCAAATCTCAGCATGATTTTCTTCACATAAACTGTTTTCTTCCCCTTCCTATGCTTGAACTGTTGATTCTCTTTAACATAAGTTCAGATTTTGTATTTATAATTGTTAAATTATACTTAGATTTGCCCATAATTCTGAAGAGAATATCAAAAAGAGTAGGGCCAAGGGTCAGTAGAACATATCAATAAATTTATAAAGTGGCTTTAATCCTTTAATCAGTTCTTTGACTACAAAACTACAACCTTCTATGGAGGCAAGGAACAAAAAAAAGAAAGGTAAATAACTAATTTAACTTTAAAATAGTTGAAAAGAATATAGTGGACTATATCTTTTTCTCATTCTAAAAGATTCTGCTAAGAAAAATGTTTTTAGGAGCAACCATGTGGCACAGGGGATAGAGCACCAGCCCTGGAGACAGAAGGAGCTGAGTTCAAAACCAATTTCAGACACTTATGGGACATTGGGCGACTCATTAAATTCTGACAACCTCATGAAAAAAAGAAAAGGAAAAGAAAAGAAAAAAAGAAAGGGGAAAAAAGAAAACTGTTTTTACCTCCATTGAAAGTCACTTCCCCAAGACAGTCTCTAGGTACTTTTGATGCACAGCGCTTATGACAATTAAATTTGCAATCTAAAATGAAAATATTCAAGTTTAGTAATTTAAAAGAAACCATGAATAGCAATGTCAGGAATATATCAAGAATTTCTCTGTTTTTACATGGTACTCATAAGCACTTAAAAAAAAACTTCCAGAAGTCTTAATATCTGCATTCCAAACAGTCACAACACCAAGTCTTCATTACTTTTTCTTCTGTTGCCTCCTCACTTCATATCTACTCCCTCCCATCTTTCCCATGAACTCCAAATTTACCATGATTGTTATCAAATTCTCATTCAATATTTACTCAGATTTCCTAAGTTTCTCTGATTCCTTTCTAACTTAAGTGACCCTCTGATAGTCTGTTTATTGAACTCTAAATTTTAGCTGCACAGGGACAAAAGTAGCAAAGTGGAAGATGCTGTGGCACATTGCAGAGCAGTGATATCAAATTCAAATGGAAAGGGATGAATCCCTGCCCTAGCATACTGAATTAGAAAACCTTGTTAACATTATTTAGATTATTTGTGCTTTTATTTAGTTTGTTAAATATTTCTCAGTTCCACTTTAGCATGCTCCTAATCAAGAAGAGACCTGTTCTCTCCTGGTCCCATAATGGCTACCGAGGGGCTGGGAGTGCTGGTCAGCACATCTTCAACCCTACAAATCTATGGGCCAAACACTCAAAATATAAATGCAATTTCTAATAACAATCCATCATATTGACTCTGGATCCTGACTTTGGTTGCTATTTCAGAATGAACTTTTGTGAGTATTTATGAATTAATATGAGAACTCTAACCAGCACCCCCATTGGTGATGCTCTGCTGGCTCTGCTGTACATTTTCTCAAAAGGCAGCAAGTCATTCAGTAATGTTTTAACTTCTTAAAAAATATTTCCAGTAAAGGACTTCTAACTACATCTCTTCTGAGTTATGAAGACAAAAGTTATTTTTTTGAGATTATTTTGATCTCAACAGTCACTTTTTTAATTCAGGATTTATTTGCTCCACCACTCCCCTTCAACCCCAAATTTCTCAAGCCATGGCATGTGACACTATCCACTTATCTTAAAAAACATTTTGAGAGCAGCTTCTATTTTACTATCCTCAAAGCTCATTTTGTGGTACTTGCTCCAGGACAAAATTGCCAGTTATCACTCTGGACATATTATAATATCAACTTATGAACTCGTATTCAAAGTCTAGCTGTTAATAGTTAATTTCAATTTTATTATATCTTACTGAATGATTCATAGAAACTAATAATAATGTCTCAGCTGTCAAGTTAATACTCAAGGAAGTTTTCATTCATTAACTACTTGAAAAAAATGAATTATAATTTAGCATGTTCTGATATACAATCAGATATTTACTGCTACATGCCAAATTTCAGGTCATAAGATTTCAAGTTGATAACAATTTATTCTAAGGAAAGAGAAAAAAAAGATAGTAATGAAAAGCCCTAGTTAGAGTTCTCATATTAACTCATAAATACTCAAGTTACATAATCCATTTCACAACTGTCAATTATGGGTTATCATGCCGATCCAAAGGAGACTTAAATGTCTTAATTAAGTTTCAAGAAGCTGAAAATTATAAGCAAATGTAAGAGTTACCTTTATTATTCAAGGATCCCAGTAGGACCCTAGCTATTCAGGGATATATAATGCCTTTGGCTCATTATTCCTTAACAAAGGTGCCTTGGGGCATATATCCCAGGACAGTAGACAGGTCACCCTTACTGAAGATTTTATTCTAAATGAGTTGCTGTTAACAAGGAGCAATTGCTTACTGTTAAAAAAGATGCTCTAATGTTAACAAAGGAAAACAACTTTCAAAAGTAAGAGTTCTAAGTTATAAAAATGAATACCAATATCAGAAAAAGTCATCTCTGCTTAAATTATCTGATTTTTTGAATTAAGACAAAAAGAAAGGCAACTGAGAGTCTATTTACAATCAATGTCATCTTAGGTGATTCTTTAACTATAAAAAACATCAAACTCGTATTTGCCAACCAATGAAGAGAATTTCCTAAAAAAGAAGAAGCAATTCCTACCTTTACACTGCATTCCCTGGCGAAAAAGGCCTTTAAGTAGACGTTTGCAGTACTGGCATATTGTGGGACGAGTATAAGAATGCACAGCAAATGTATGTGGAACTCTCACCCTACACATGACCATCTTTTCCATCCAGATTGGGCGTCCACTCCAGGAGGGAATTCTCTTACTTGGTTCTTGGTGAACATGTACCTAGAATACAAAATATATCTACAAGTATAAATCAAGTACTTAAAAACCAAGTACTAGAGGGGCAGTTAGATGGTGCAGCAGATAGAACACTGGCCCTGGAGTCAGGAGGACCTGAGTTCAAATCCGATCTCAGACACATAATAATTATCTAGCTATGTGACCTTGAGAAAGTCACTTAATCCCACTGCCTGGTAAAAAACTTGAAAAAAAAAAGGACTGGCTTCAAGTACTTCTAGTACTCTAGAGACAAGACAGGTTGCTCAGCACCTTCCTTTGGTTCACAAAACCCCTTAACCTTTAAATGAAGACAGAAAGAAGCATAAGATACGTGGTCAAAAAATACAGTCTCAGACATACTTCCATCTTAACATGGATGTTACAGTCTGAAACTAGGAAATTCTCAAAATTAAATATTAATACTGAAATTAATTATGTGGTCAATTAATTAATCACACAAAGAGATTTTTTTCAAGTCCTAAATCCATTTTAAATAACAAATACATGCAGTCTATTAATATTAAGGCAGACACTATAATTAACCAACAAACATTTATTAACAGACATAGCACCTATCCTCAAAGCAATCTGCTTACCCAAGTCAAATGTTGTGACTGAGGGTTGGGCTGATTTTTTCCTAGTTCTATGGGGAGGCAGGACACAACAGTTTGAATGACAATACTCAAAGGTTTTGTGATTTCACTGATATGGGCAATCCTTCTATCAACAACAATTGCAAACCATTTATGCCAGCTAATCTCTTGATTTTTGTATATGTATTCCCATAGATCCTCCACAAAAGGACCAGACAATGGGCTGAAGACCTTCCTCTGGATTTTTTTAGAATATATTTTATGGGTTCAGTAAAGTACATATGAGCTGTCTATCATCCCTAATTCTTACCATATGACCATTCCAAGTCCTATTCTGATCAGACTTTTGAGTCTGAATGAGTTTAAATTTAAGGGGAAAATTCAGTAAGTTTTAGTTAAAACCTCCTTTGTTGCCCTAATATCAAAGGTTTTTTTCCCCCAGCTGGTTAGAACAGAGAATGCTCAAACTCAATCAAGACTTAAGTTGGTTCAATGTGTATCCCTATATACTACTAACTACTAAGCCATTATCTAAGTATTCATTACTGCCAGAAACCCTGGCATTTTCATTTCTCTTTTCATAATGCTTGCAAGGAAATGGATCTGGCAGCTGAGAAAGCCTCAACCATTTTGATACCACCATGATCCAACAATCTGAGAAAAATATGAGAAATAATTTTCAGTTCACAAGTAGAAAAAGTGATAACAAGGAAAGGAAGGAAAGATGGCCAAGGAAGTGGGAGAGTAGAGAGTAAGAATTAGGAAATGGAAAAGGAAGTAGGGACAAGATAACTATCAGGATACAAAGAATACATAGGAAGAGAGAATTTACTACAAAAGAACATTATGCCTGGCAAGACACTGACACTTCATAAATGTTGATTAATGGATTCATGTAAGAACAGAAAGCAAACTCAAGAGAATGAAGTGTGACTAGAAAAAGTTTCAGAGGAACAGCTGAGTTTAACAGAAAACTTCTGCCTTTCTTTGCTCCAGTTTGGGGTTCCCTCTTCCTTTCCTAGGATGTGTTTTGAGCACCTTAACATGGACTTTAAGAGAAGAGGCAAATGTTTTACCAAAAGGACTTTTGTTCATGTTAAGTCTTAAGTCTGATGAGCCCACTGCCAATTTCCCAGAACCCACATCTCTTAGCATCACCTTTTATTCAGGTTTATATCAAGTGACCACAAAGCAGGAAAGAAGGCTGAAAATAGATGCCTAAATTGACTCCAACTCTAAATTATTTAAAATAAAAGATACTCTTTAAAGAATGAAATGCCAGGTTTACTCATAAAGCTTATAATTTATTTCAATGACTATTTTAGGTGGTTTTCAAATCAAATCATCTTAGGAAATTGTATATTATTTTTAAGTATCAGACTCTTTAATTGAAATTATCAGAACTCTCTTCCAAAACCAAATACTTATATATTCTGAATCATATTCTGACTCAGTTTAAGTCTACATTATAGGTTAGCTACTCTTCAAACATTCACAAACATATAATCAACTTTCAATTATCTACAATAAAAAGAAAGAAACATGTAAAATATAAAAGAATAGATAATCCCTAACTCAGAAATACCAATCTGACTTCAGGGCGCAGGTAAAATACATTTAGCAAAGAAAGCACATATAACTACAATATCCAAAATAATCCAACTCGATCCTCTCCAGATTGGTTCATTAGGTTTTTAATCCAAGTGCACTCAAAAAAGTAAACCTAAATCAGGGTGTCATAGACTCCTCTGGCAGGTTGGAGAAGTCTGTGGACCTCTTGGGCAGAAAAATGTTTTGAAATAATTGAAAGAAATGCGCTCAATTTCAATGAGAGTTTAGTGAAGATAAATTTGCCATATTTTTTTTCCCCTTATCCAAAGTCATGGACTTCTCCCTAAACCCTTGACAAGAGAATAATAACTTGCTTAGGATGGAGTCTCATCTGTAAAAGTGGGAATAATACCTACAGTAGAGTTATTTGTTTGCTGTTATCCTTCCGGGACTGTTGAAAGACTGAAATGAGTATGCTAATAATTTTAAAGTACCTTGTAAGGGTTAGTTTATTATAATATAAGAATATATAAAAAAATCTCTTTCACAAAATGATCAAAATAGGTCATCAAGTCTTCAATGAAGACCCAATGAATGAGACTGAATTACCATATATGGCAAGTTTGTGAGAGTTCTGTTAAGTTTTTCCATTCTAATTCAATAAATATTTATTAAATATATACTACATGCAAGATACCACAATAGGTGCTGCAGACACAGACAAAATAAAAATTAGTCCTTGAAATCAAGGAGTTTATAATTTTCTGGAAGATGCAACATTTAAGCATGTAAGGATATATGTGATTATTGACAAGGTTGAGCACCTAGGAAGCTCAGAAAAGGCTGCTCAGAGTGGGTGGGCCATGAGCTGGGCCTTGAGGCAGAGATGAAGGAGTGGATTCCAGCTATGAAAGATGAATCAGACAAAAGTATAGAGGCAAGAAATTGAGACTGAAGAATTAAGGAGGCCAATGTGACTGGCAAAGACATTTATACAAAGACAGGATGAGAAAGAAATCAGCATGGAAGTGTCAGCCAGCACCCGGCTAGGAACGGCTTTCAATGACACCCAAGCTTCTACTTGATCCCAGAAGCAACAGGAAGTCATGGAAAGATTTTGAGTGGAATTGTGGCAGTCAGGCTTCTACTTTAGGAAGCTTACACCAGCAGTCTGTGGAAATTAGACCAGAGAAAGGGGAAAATGGACGATGAGAATCCAATTACAAGGCTATTATGACAGTCTAGGCAAGATCTAAACTAGAATGTGGGTTGTGTGAGTAGAGAGGAGAACCACTAGACATCATAGAGATATAATTTATAAGACTTTGCAGCTGCCTGATTTGGAGGAATGAAGGAAAATGAGTTGTGCTGACTACTGAAGGTATTAATTAGCAAAAAAGATGGTGGTGCCTAACAGAAAGGAGGAAGTTTGGAGGAGAGAGTTTAAGGTAAAAGGTAATGTTGGGGACATAATAAATTTGATTAACATATTACTCTGACTCCAACCTCAAAAGACAAAAAGAAGTTCAAAAGAAGAGTGAGTTTGGGGAAGAAGGATACTGAGTTCAGTTTCTAACTTGGTGACAGCAGTTTCAATTAAGGGGTGAAGTCAGAAGAGATTAAGAATTGAGTGGAAGAAGTGGAGGCAACAAATGTAACTAGCTTTTTCTAGAAATTTGACCATGAAAAGGAAGAGAAATACAGGACAATAATTTGTAAGTATGGTAAGGCAAAAGGGAGGCTTATCTCTTTTTGTTTTTAAAGTGGGGAGAAAATATGGGCATGTTTATAGGCAGAAAGGAAAGATCTACTAGACAGGGAAGATGGCAGATGGCAGGAGGTCAAGAGGATGTAAATCAAAGACTCAATTGATAGGAAGTGGAGCCAAGAACACATGTAGAAAGAAGGTTAAGCAAGCAAAATTCTCACCTCTTCATCAAAGAGTAGAGTAAAGGAAAAGGGAATATCCTTCATCCCACACTAGACACACAGAGGGATTTGCCCATTATTCTCAAAAAGACTTGTGAAAATAGTGCTGGAATTAAAGTCTAAATACCTGGCAAATCCTGCCACTCCTCCTTACTGTGGAAGTCAATGAATTTCTATGGGCCTCAGTTTCCAAGTGGGAAGCAGTGATTGCAAAGAGCCAGTGCAGCTTTGTCTAAAACAACTTATGCCAGAGAAGCCTCATTTCCTTTTTAAATAGAATGACTAAACCAGTAAATGAAGAGAATGCTGTGGACAGAGTGTACTGAAAACTTTTTCTGGGACAGCTACATATCTCATACTATTAGAGATCTACTGACTAGATTAGAGATTTTAAACCTAAGAGGTCTGTCAACTATTAAAAACTATTTCAAAATAATTGTTTCTTTTGTAAACCTATGTATTTTATTTTATGAATTTAAAAACATCATGAAAAGGAACATATATATGCTTCCTCAGATTGCCAAAGAAATTGATCATACAAAAAGACTTTAATAACCTTTGGTTAATGGAGTAAATATTAATTATTCAATATCATCATGATTGACATTTATGCTATTTAACTTTTTTCATCAATGACTTGGGTAAAGGTATAAATAGTCATAAATTTGTGAAACACCACTGACATCTTAAGAGAAAATTATAAGGGGAAAGGAATTAATGGACTATAAACTCAAGATGAGTCAGTACTATGAAATAGTAGCCAAAAAAAATGCTAATATAATCTTGAGTTACATAAAGATGGACAGAGCTTCTGGGAATAAAAAGGAAACAGACTCACTGTGCTCCATCCTAGTCAGTCCTTTTGGGAGTATTCTATTCAGTTCTGAGTACAATATAAGGAGGACATTGATAAACCAGAGAATGTTTAGAGGAGGGCACCAGGATGGTGAAGTAAGGATCAATGGAAGGAAGAGGAGAGAGAAGCACATGACAGTGGTCTTCAACTATCATTTGGAAGAGGTATTCGATTTATTCCATTTGGCTCGGATGACGTAATAAAGAGCAATAGGGAGTCGTAAAAAGGCCAGGATTGAGGGATCAGGAAAAGATACCTAAGGAAGACTGAAAAAAATGGAGTCATGAACTTCTTCTTAGAGGTGTTATTCAAGGAGAGATTGGATGACCCCCTGCTTGGGATATTATGATAAGCATTCCTTTGCTTGATGGGCTGGATTAGCTGGCCACTGTGGCTCCACACAGCTCTCAAGTTTGTGTGATCCCACAAGTGTAAGAGGAAGGCAATATACCATATGATGCTCTATCTCTAAATCCATGACCTGAATCCAGATCTCTGGATTATTCCTACCATCTTCCTAAAGCCTCACTCCTTCTAAACCTATCCTTAATGTCATTACATATGTGTGTATATGTGTGTGTGGGGGGGAGGTATGAGAGAAAGAAAGAGACAGTCAGATAGTCAGTCAGCAACCTTGGAGTCAGGAAATGGAAAGTTCGAATCCAGCCTCAGACACTTGTCACTTTTGGTTGTGTGACCTTGAGCAAGTCATTTCACATGGACTGCCTTGCATCCAGGGCTATCTCCAGTCATCCTGATTCATAGCTGGCTATTAGACCCAGATGATTCAGGAGGAAAAGTGAGGCTGGTGACTTAGCACAGCACCTCCTCATTCTAATTTAATTAATTCATGTACTTGTCATGGTATCATCTCCCTTGATGAAATGGTCTTCTTTGAGAATGAAGGACAAAATATCATTGAAACTCTAGATATAATACCTACCTCTTCATTGGAAGACACTGTACATTCTGTTTGTATAGGTCTTGGAATAGAGAGGCCAGGTCCTGGCAGAGACACATTGGACAAACGTCTCTTTCTTACTCCACTACAATTATTTGGAATCTTGAAGGCACATCGTTTATGGTAGTTTAATCCACAGCCTAAACATTTTATAAAAGATAAAGAAAAATAACTCAGTTATAAATTATTCCACTTTGTAAAAATAATACTTCTGTAAATTCACACAGGTACCACCTTAGTTCAAACTTTCATCTCCTCTCACTGGGTTATTTCAACAGCTTCCTAACTGGTCTTCCTGTTTCAAGTCTCTCCTCATTCATGTTCATCCTCTACACCTTAGCCAGATCTGAACATGTGATTCCCCTCTCAATCACTCCAGTGCTTTCCTTCCACCAGCTAGCTTTTACAAAGCCCACATAACAAAACCTTAGCCTTACTAGACATTTCTCTTCTCTGACACTAGAGATCCAGCTACACTGACCTCCCAGTTTTTTGCCTTTTTTTTGACCCCTCCTCATTGAAGATGTAGCTCAATCCCATTCTTCTATGTTAAGCTTTTCCCAGTACCCCCATTTCCAAATGTCACCTCTCTCCAAAACTGCTTTATACATATCTGGATTTGCTCACTTTATAGTTGTACTAAAAATAGTGAGTTGCTTTGTTGTTTCCTCCATAATAGAACACAAGTTTTTTGTGAACAGGGCTTGTTCTATTATCTATACTTGCACACCCCAGGGCCTAACAACATCTGGCACATAGTAGGGACTTCATACTTTGTTTAAAGTTTTTTTTACAAGGCAATGGGGTTAAGTAACTTGCCCAAGGTCACACAGCTAGGTAATTATTTTGTGTCTCAGATGGGATTTGAATTCAGGTCCTCCTGACTCCAGGGCTGGTGCTCTATCTACTTGTGCCACCTAGCTGCTCCAACTTCATACTTATTTATTTATTTATTATTTTTTTTAACTTCCTACTTTTTGACTGAATGTTTGCTTGTTTCCAGCAGTTCTAACTTTCCAAAGAAGTCAAATGATTGATTCAAGGATTAAAAAACAGAACATAGTGGGCTACAATAGATTAATGGAGAATTAGAACATTAGCTTATTTGATTACCCCCGGTAATGAGATAATATTTGAAGAGCTTTATAAACCTTAAAGCACTATATAAAAAGCCAATGTTGTTGTTATTCAACAAGCATTATTGACCATAGAATTGACCAGTAATTGAACTATTATATTGCCATCAGTTCCCTTGAAAAACAATAGTTTTTATATACCAGAATCCAAAGAAGGAAGAATCCAAATTTTTATACCCTAATCTCAAACAATACCCTGTGGATACCATATTTTATACCATATATAAGTAGTCAGAAAAGTTAGAAGAAATAAAACCAAATAAAAGCAAAGTTTGAGCTTATTTCCTTCCTGAATCCCCCTAAAGAATAATAGCAAGCACAAAAGAGGAGATGATCCCTAGAGTTGCCAAATGATTCAATTCCAGATCCTCAAAATTAGGAAACCTTATCTACCATGCTCATAGTATTATGTTTTTTCCTAGGATTTAGGGATCAATAGGTTGGCAGAAGTACCAATGTGAAGAATCTTAATTGATTTCAGATTTTCTATACCCTCTATTCATTTTAAATGATAAGCAATTTCCATTTTGTCATTTATATTTGAGACAAACTCTAAGGGACCTAATCTATGATTACAACAGATTATCAGCATAAAAGAGTTCCCAAGTCTTCTGAATTCTCTATACTCTATGCCCTCAGGAAAAGAAGACAAAAATCTCTGTATTTCTCTGCCTCATTTCCGTAAAAATTGGGTAGAAAAGAACTAAAATAATTTGAAATGGACAAACACAGAAAACTTCCCAATAAACAGAGGAGGAAAGCAGAGAAGGCCTTCCTTTGAATTATTATTTGACAGAATACTAGAAATTCTAGCTAAGTAATAAAACTAAAGAAAAACAGAGTATAAAAATTGGTAAAAATGAGATGAAACCATTTCTATTTGTCTATAAATGATTATTTTCTTAGGATACCTGAATTAGCAAATACATTTACTGAAATGATAAATAACTTTAGTAAAGAAAGCATAATATAAACAATTCTCAAAAATCATCAGCAATATTCAGTACTGATAAATATAAATTAGGAAACATTTGATAAAGAAATTCCATTCACTAGAACAATAAAATGCACAAAGAATTTGATAATTAGTATAACAACATATGTAAGGGACTTCTTTAAACATAATTAAAAAGCACTCTAAATGAAAGAAAGACTTAAATAATTAGGAGAATCGTTTATTGTAGTTAGATGACCCAAATTTTCTCTTTTCTTATAAGCTCTCAACACACGTAAGATCTTAAAACAATAGCTTTGAATGCTCTAAAAGTCTGAGATCATTGGTTTCATTGCTTACTATTGTTAAAATGTTTATTTACATTTCTTGTTTTTTATTTGGAAATGTTTGTATATCAATTACCCTGCTCAGCTCTGGTTTCTTTTTAGAATAATTCAGATTCCTTCCTTTTTGATAAAACTCATCTTGTTATAAGTGATTAGGCTTGGTTTTGCAAGCTATGTTATTCCAGGCTAGGTGTTGAAGTGGATAGAGCACTGGCCTTGGAGTCAGAAGGACTAGAGTTTAAATCCAGTCTGAGACACTTGCCACTTACCAGCTGTGTGACCTTGGCAAGTCAATTAAACCCAACTGCCTCACATCCAGGGCTATCTCCAGTCATCCTGATTCATATCTGGCTAATGAATTCAGATAGCTCTGGAGGACAAAGTGAGGCTAGTGAAATTAGCACAGCACCTCCTCACTCTAATGCAATTCATGTGTTTGTCATTGGAATAACCTCCCTTGAGGTTATGGTCTTCTTAGAGAATAAAGGACAAAAAAACATTAGGCTTGAGGAACAGTCCACTAAAAGGAATGTAAGGAGGGAGAATATGGGGCTTGGGAAATATGAAGCAAGGTGATTACACTGGATTATGGAATGAATAAAGGGGATTATAGTGAAATACTTTTGGAATGCATTAAATGTCAAAGTAACATCACCTGTCTGATGTTTTGGTGTTCTTCAAAAATGAAGAACAAACATTATTCTATACTATAAGTCAATCCCCCTTTGCTTTCCAGAATATCATTTTCTAAAACCTCTTAATTTCCTATAGACAAGAAATAATCTTGAGAATTCAATTCTTTTTTTCCTTCTATTTCTTTCTGAAGAACTTTGTAAACTTTAAAGCACTTATAGCCAATGTTGTAGTTATTTAACAAGCATTTATTGACTATTATTTTTTTCTCTGTGTTTGATACAAAGTTCCGAAGTGTGAACACTGTAATTCCTGGGAAGATGAACTCAGACTTTCTCAGCATTCTGTATACTTTGTCCTCTATTTCTAATACTTTGGGGCAAATTTTTTTTTTTACTAATTACTGAAGTGTGAAATTCAGGCTTTTTGCTTCACTGTGGTTTTCTTTGGGGGAGAAGTGTGAAATCCTTAAATTATCTCTGTACATCCTATCTTCAGCTTCAGTTAGATTTTGATTCCTATTTTGTCAAATTTTATTTTTCCTTTATATTTCTGAGTTTCAAATCTGCCATTCTATTTTCCAGAGGCTCTATTGTTTAGAAGATAGCTATCTCATGTTCTAAATTATCCATTATCTTTTGGGGTTTGTTTCTTTGAGACCTTTGATTTCTACCTTATTTATATTTTTATTTTTCTAATTTCTAAAGACATGTCAGCAAGAATTTATGAAGGACCCACTATGTTCCAGATCCTGTATTAAACTCAGGTAAAACAAAAATTAAAAAATGGAATCTGCTTCTCAAGGAGTTCAGTCTAATGGGAAAACAGTATGCAAGCCATTATATACAAACAAGACAGATGCACATGCACATACACACAAAGGATACACTGGAATTCATTTCAGAAGGAATGAAAGAAGATAAAGAAGACTTGGGAAAGGTTTCTTGTAGAAGGCGGGATTTGAACTGAGACTTGAGGGAAGCTGGAGAAATCAGGAGGTGAGATTGAGTCAGAGTGTGTGTGTGTCTGAGGTGTGAGGCAGAGTCAAGGAAAATGATCACAGTTAAGAGGAGGGTCATGTTCAAGAAACAATAAACAAATCAGTATCACTGAAGAATTAGATAGCAGAGTACATGGGAGAGAATAGGGTGTAAGATGACTAGAAAGACAGGAAAGGGTTCAAGGTTATAAAGAGCTTTAAAAAAACAGAGTTTATATTATATCCTAGAGGCATTGAGAGATCCCCTGGTATTTAATGGTTGGTTCTTAGCCTTTTCGATAAGCTTGGAATGCTCCACCACAGGTTGGGCATAAATGGTTCATGGGAACACCTGGGGTGGGTACTCTGAACTTACGTATGTCACATTTCCTTCAAGCTTTTTCAATTGTACCTTCCTCATAGAGCACAGTCCCTTCATTGGTAAGGGCATGCCATGCTGGGTGGTCCTGTGCTGGTGTTTCCCATGCTGTAAATCAGTTCTAAAGTTCTTCAATGGGACCTTTAGCATGTCTCAGTATTGCTTCTTCTGACCCCCCCTGTGAGTGTTTACCCTGTGTGAGTTCTCCATAAAATAGTATTTTGGACAAGCATATGTCTGGCATTCTAACAAGGTGTCCACCCCATCATAGTTGCACTCTCTGTAGTAATGTTGAATAGAGAGATGGGAAGGAGAGAGGTGGGGAGGACAGATTGTGACATGGCCTGACATGCACTTTAGGAAGATCAATTTGTCAACTGAGGAGGAGAATGGACTGGAGTTGGAAAAATATTGTGACTATTACAACAATCCAAGAATGAAGGGATGAAGACACAGCTGTATCAGTGTGATACAATGACAGAAGGTGTATACGAGAAATATTTTGAAGGCAGAAATGATGGGGTCGGCAGCTGATTTAAAGAGGTGACAGGGAGGAAGAATTAAAGGATGACACCCAGACTGTGAGTCTGTGTGACTAGAAGAAGGGTGATACCCTTGACATAATAGAGAAAAATTTTTGAAGGGAAAGATTACTGAGTTCCATTTTAAATATGTTAAGTTAAAGATGTCTATGGAATGTCCAGTTTGAGATATCTGATAGGGAGTTGAAGATGAGACTGTCATTCAAGAAAGAGATTAGGGCTGGACAAAAAAAACAGAGATTATTTGCATAGAGATAACTGAAATCATGAAAGCTAATGAAATCACAGAGTGAAACATCATAAAGGTAAAAGAGAAAGTCCAAGAAAGAAACTTAAAAGAAACCCACAGTTGATGGGCAAGACTGGAATGAAAATCCAGCAAAGCAGAGGATGCAATCAGATAGAAGAGAAACAGTAGAGAGTAATGTCATCAAAGTCTAGAGGGAAGAGAATATCAAAGCAAAGGGAATAAAAATAAACCAAAAAAATTTTAAACTTTCCAAGGCTGCAAAAAGGCCAAGAAGGATGAACACTAAAAATGACTTTGAGATTTGTCAATGAAAATAAAATTCATAACTTGTGAGAGAGAAGTTTCATTTCAATGATGAGGATGGAAACCAGATTACAGGGAGTTAAGAAGAAAGTAAAAGGAAGGAAGTGGAGATACTGGAAGGAAGTGATGATACTGAGTGTATATGACCTTCTGAACCATCTACAATTGCTTGCTTTTGTTTCATTATTTCTGATGGTTACATGTTATTTATTGAATTGTTTTCTCTTTCATCAGATTTAAAAGCATCTATTCTTCACTACACAGTATTTATTCATTTTCTAAACTGCTTGTTTTTCTTTTTTCATGCATTTCAAATCTTGTTAAACTCAGTGTGGGCTGGATTTAGATATAAATTTCTGTCTTGGTCTGATTGCCATCTTTACCATTTCTTCTATTCCATTAGCACCACTGCTCCATCATTCACTTCTACCTCCTTTTATCTTATACAGATCACTATAGAAGAAAAATGAGGATTCTCTCTGGATTGCTACCCATGGGAACATTGAGAGAAAATGACCTCAGCTGGGTTTGTGTCCTGTCCCTCCCTTTTCATCTGGTAGCCCTGCTAACCAGTTTTATATTTAATGTTTCTCAACTGAAATTTGAAATTCCATGCTCATCCTCACCCAGTTATAGGTGTGGGATGGGAAAATTGGATCATTTCCAAAAAGCAACTTCGAGGAGAAAGGCTAGAAGCCACCACAGTCAAAGCTTGAAATAAAGTACCTAACAAAACGACTACACTGAGAATGGAGTAAAGTGAGTTTAGTTTGGAAGAGTAGGTCCTATCATGCAAGCTTCTGTTGTCTTTTTATCATGTAGGAATGTTCCCTTTCATTTCTACTTGTTAATTTTATTGTTCTTATTCAGTTCTTATTGTTTTGAGGTAGTGGTAATGGCAGGACATTGCAAAACCTTTCACACTGACATCTTGTTAAAAGTTCTTAAATAAATTTGATTTTTCACTCATCTTCCAGCATTTTCTTCACTATTCTGTTGACCAATAAACTATTAGAACAGTTTTGTGAAAGGAGCAACAATAAATGTAATTTTAAAAATCAAATTATAGGATTAAAATTGAATGCATATGCTAAAATTCTATACATCACTTTTTAAAACTCATCCATTCCAAAGAAGTTAATTTTATATGATTTACAAATAGCAAGTATGGGTACTTGATTGTTCAGAGAAATTATATTCTCTTTCATTCTTTTTTTTTTTTAGGTTTTTGCAAGGCAAATGGGGTTAAATGGCTTGGCCAAGGCCACACAGCTAGGTAATTAAGTGTCTGAGACTGGATTTGAACCCAGGTACTCCTAACTCCAGGGCCGGTGCTTTATCCACTGTGCCACCTAGCCACCCCTTATTCTCTTTCATTCTACAAAACTTCCATTTATATTTGTAACTAAGTATCCTCTGAATGCCACACTCATCTCTTCTCCTTACTCATGCTTCCTTACACCTTTGATTTTTTTCTTTCATCTTTCCATATCATTCCCTCAATATTCTATTTTGGCCTCTCTGTCTTCCAGCAATAATGGAAGAAATTAAAGTCAGGAAGATTCAATTCAACATAAGGAAGAACATTTGAAATAACTAGATCTGAGCCATATGAAAAAATTGAACTCTATGACAGGATATATTCAAACCCAAGGGAGACAAATAACTCTTAAGGATGCTGTGGAAAGAATTCTATGCACAAGGTGTGTGAAAGATTAGTGCAAGTGTGAAAAAGGGTAAAAAAACCCATATGTACAAAAATATTCATAGCAGCTCTTTTTATGGTGGGTTGGAATAGGAAACTGAGGGGATGTCCCACTAGTTGATGAATGAGTGAACAAACTGTGGTATATGAATGTGATGGAACATTATTATTCTATAAGAAATCATGAAAGATAGGACTTCAGAAAAGTCTGGAAGGACTTACATGAATTGAGTGAAATGAATAGAACCAGAAGAACATTATATACACTAACAACACTGGTGGGGATCAACCAGGATGGACTTGTTCATTTCAGCAGTGCAATAATCACGACAATTCTGAGACTTATGATAGAAAATACTATCCATATTCAGAGAGGGAACTAATGAGTTTAAAGGCAGACCAAAGCTTACTATCTTCAATCTTAATTTATCTTTTTGTATTGTGTCATTTTTTCTCTCTCTAATTTTTTTCTTCCACTTGGATTGATTCTTCTTTTACCACAAAATTAATATGAATCTATGTTTAGCATAATTATACATGTAGAATCTATATTAGATTGCTTTCTGTCAGGGGAAGGGGGAAAATGTAGAACTCAAAACCTTGCAAAAAAGAAAAGACTTGAGGACTATTGTTATAGGTTGTTTGAAAAACAAATAAAAATACGAAAATATGAAAAAATTAGTGCAGGAGATATCTACATGATGGGCCTTCAGGGAGCTACTTTGAGAGAATTGTCATGTTCTGTCTAAGACTCTTCTTTAGACTAAACATTCAAATGCCTTTTAATAGCCTTCAGATTCTTATACACTATGTGTTCAACACTATTCACTATCTGAGTGGATGCTCTTTAGATGATTAAAAACCTAGATTTAGGGGCGGCTAGGTGTCATAGTGGATAAAGCACTGGCCCTGGAGTCAGGAGTACCTGGGTTCAAATCTGGTCTCAGACACTTAATAATTACCTAGCTGTGTGGCCTTGGGCAAGCCACTTAACCTCATTTGCCTTGCAAAAACCTAAAAATAAAAAAACAACAAAAAAAAACCCACCTAGATTTAAAGCTGTGGAAGAAACCTCAAAGGTCACTTAGTCCAAACCTCACATTTCACAGTTAGGAAAACTGAGGCCCAGAATCTCTCTCTCTCTCTCTCTCTCTCTCTCTCCTACACATACCACACACATCATTGAAGAGAATTTGAACTCAGGTTCTCTGACTTGAGAGCAAGCATCCTTTCTACTAAATCAAGCTGCTTATCAACAACCTTCTTAAACCTTTCACTATCCAGAATTAACTCCCCAAATACTGACTTCTTTAAGTAGCCTTTCCCACTGACCTTTGTTACTACTTCCTTTCCTCTAAGATAACTTTCAATCTTTATATATACACACACACACAAATAAACAGAATGCACATATACATACATATGTATGTGTATACATAGACATATACACATCCAAATCCACAAAAATATCTTCCAAGATATTTTTCAAGATATCCCTTTCTCTTCTCTGATCCTATTACTACTCTGGTACAAGACTCATTCATCAAACACTTAGATTACTACAATGCCCCTGCTCATTGGTCTCCGTGCCACATCTTTTCCAACTCCAGTCCATTCTTCAGTTGTCAAACTGATCATCCTAAAATGTGGGTCTGACCATGTCACAACCTTTTCCCCTTTATGATCCCATTCAGTAACTTTCAGTGGATCTCTCATATCTCTGTGTTCATTGAATTGTGAGGATATAAGGACCATCTCTTTGTTTCCCCAGCACTTAGTAAAGCTAAGTACATGCTTGAGTTGACTTTGTAGCTCTAATATCCTATTCTTTCAATATAAATGTATATTATTGCTCCTTTTTCCCATTCTTACTTTTCTAAAAGACAGGTAGAATGCTGAAGCAGTCATTCCCCACATG
The DNA here is from genome assembly GCF_037893015.1 of Macrotis lagotis. Classification (NCBI taxonomy): domain Eukaryota; kingdom Metazoa; phylum Chordata; class Mammalia; order Peramelemorphia; family Peramelidae; genus Macrotis; species Macrotis lagotis. The sequence goes on from NC_133658.1 coordinate 85,521,813, forward strand.
GAGGGGCAGCTTCTAGAAGTGCACCATGTTGTGGTCACTGCCCTACTTCTTACTATAGAGCATCTGTAGGCACTCTGGAGATGATTCCAGTCTGCTAACTATGGGTTAAGAGACAGACTCTTCATTGGCTGCAGAGTTAGAAATAAGGATCCATTCCAAAGGCAATCAATCAGGCTGCCAGGGACTAGTTCTGTTCTCTCTTTCTTATCTAACTACAGTTCAGATGAGAGATTCTTTACTATTATCAGTCTTGTAAGTATCATTATATATGATATTTCAAGGTGTACAAAGTACTTTACAAATATCTTCTTTGACTATCATAGCATCTCTAGGAGGTAGGTGCTATTATTATCTTCATCTTACAGATGAGAAAACAACAACACCCAGAGATAAAGTGACTTGCCCAGGGTCACAAGTTCTTTCTGACTCCACTGTACCATTTAGTTGTCTTAGGTATAAAGGTATAAGGGTCAGACCTCATACATTTCGCCATCTGAGGACATAGCCTATGATTATAGGTCACTTTTGTTCTCTTCTCTTTTAGAGAAAGGATCTAAGAGATGGCTATGACCTTGAAAGCTTCAGAAGGTCAAGAGAGGGAGCCACCACTCCAGAAGCTTAGAAAGCTTACAATCCATTCTGGATTGACCACAAGTCACACAGCAAGGAGTAGAATCCTAAGCAACTCATGATCACCTGGTTCATCAGCAACAGAGAAAATGAATCCACCATCAGCCTTGGTAAATTTGGACATGAATTTGATGGAACTAATATGCTACATAGGAACTGAGTTAAATCTGAGCCCACTCTCCCCAAGGCTCAGATGGATTAGAGGAAGAGTGTGTCCAGGTATTGACAAAGGAGGGAGAGGAGCCTCAAGGTAAGAGTACTAAGAGAGAACTCCATCACTACCCCTCATAGTTAACCCCTAGAACCACAGAAGTGGGAATGAGGGGAAGGGCTATCACCAGCCTTGTTCTAGAAGTTTTTTTACTCTTCAAGGCTTTAAAAACCATTAACTTACTTCAGTTTCTCCTGAGTCAGCTCACTGATTGATACCCTTAAATGCAAATTTCTTTGAACTTGGCCTCAAGGAAGATGGTTCCAAATATTATTCCAATTTATACATCTTAAATTTCCATAAGCATGGATTTCAAAAATAATGGGTCTCTTTCTGCTGCCACACAAATATGGAAAGAAGTTTAATTGACCAAGATCACAAAATTACCTAAAGCTCAAAAAGGACCCAAATGGTTTCAGATTTCAGATCCATCCATTCTTTTTATTTTGCAGTACATAAACTGAAAACTTAATGGCTATTAACAAATAAGGAATAAATGCACAATAAATAAAAAGCAATATCACCATATCATAATGTTTTCCCTAATTATGTCCACAAAGCAAAACTCATAATGGAAATGAGACTAACAAATGAATTTCCTACAAAATATATGGTGATATAATACAGATTTCAAATTCTATCTTTTTTATTCATAACTTAAGAAATAAAACAACTATTTCCATAGCAATGTAGGTTAAAAAAAAGAGGATTGCACATGAAACTAAAAATCTATTATGGAAAAGTTATTTTTCCTTTTAAATACATATTAAAGTTAACATGTAACTTTCTCTTTTTTCCTCTCCCCCTCCCTACCTGTCCTAGAAATGTTACTGTTAGATACAAATCTATACATAAGTAAAACCAAGATTCTAACTTTCTCTTGTATTCAGGTCTGCTGAATGTTAATATCTCCAGCTATAATTTTTTGTTTAGGTTTTTGCAAGGCAAATGGGGAAGTAACATAAGTAACACTTAACTAAGTTTCATGAGCACCAGAAAGGCAAAAGATTTGTTTCGCAAGAGAAGTCTTTTTAGAAAATGTAACCTATATCAAAGTTCCCCAAAATTCTGGGCTCATGTGAGACCAGGTATGATCTTGAGGCCAATCCCAAGAATGGTTATTTCTCTAATTGGCCCATTACCTCCCTCTTGGAAATACTCCAAGATAATCTTCTAATAATCTTAAAACAAGCGCTTATGTCTGGGCTTCTCCAAACATAGGTTAAAAAGGGACCTTAAAATGTATTAAGTACTGAAGGTACAATATGAGTTTGAAGTATAGGGCAGTCCTTACTTATTTTATCCTATAGAAAAGATTATCTACTAAAAAGGGATTCACAGAAGCCCCAAAAGAAATATATAAACACAGGGTTTCCCACTTGCCTTAGTATTAAGAATGGGATATGCCATATGTAGAGGATTCAAGCTGTCTCTCAGTTCCCCCCAGTAGGAATTGCTGATAGGTTAACAAGTTACAAGACCAATGAAATCTCCTTCCCCCACAAGGTCCAAGGGGGTCCTTCCAGACTCCCAAGGTCATCTAGTGGTTTTGACCTTTTTGCCACCCAAAGGTCATTATCTTCTGGGGGATCAGGTTGCTGGAGGTCCTTTTCCATCAGATTTGCACCATCTGTATGATTCATTACTGCTGCTCTACAATAAGGATGCTGTACTAGAAATATGAGAAACATCTCTCTTCAAGGAGAACATTATATGAAAAAAATATTCTCTCTATATATGGAAGTCCCCCATGAGATGATTGCTAATGGGGAGTCTTTCCTGTGGGCTCAGCGGGTCCTCATGGATCAGCTTCTGCTATGAGTCTCTGAAGGAATTCTTTCCATGTCCTGAATGTGCTGCCTTCTATTAAGAGAGGAAGAGCTACTTACTCTCCAATCTCAGGACCTCTTCTCTCAGGTAGGAATATATAAGCTCATGTTTACCTGAGTCAGGCATTTCTGACCCAAGTTGCCATCAAACTGATCCTAGGGTTGAGGAGAAGAACTACCTTCTCTTCCTATCCTTGGGCACCAGTAGAAAAGGAAGAGAAAAACAAAGGATGTCCTGAAGAGAGCAAGCGAGATTAAGACTTAAACACTCTGCTTACATAGAATGCAAGGAAGTTCAATTGAATCTGTCAGCTAAACATGGAGAGCCAAACCCAGCCACTGAAATTAAATAAGTACTAAACCACTGAACCCATGGACATTCTGACATTTCAGAAGACGATAACCCTCAGATTGCTCCAAATCAAGCTCATGCCCTGAAAGGTCAACAGACTGATCTCCTAATTCACCTTAATTTTTTCAGTGACTCCCCTGAATATATAAACCCCCCCCACTCTTTACAAATATACCATTTGTCAAATAAGAATATTCTAGAATCCTACCTTCACACTTTAATCCTTGGCGCACCAATCCCCAAAGCATCTCACCACAATAGTCACAAAAAGTAGGTGCTTTGTAAGAATGCACATAGAGTGCATGTGGACGGATCTGGAAATCTTCTACTGTAGCCAAAGCTTTTAAAAGAAAGGTATTATTGTAATCAATCCTATTAATTAACATGAGACAATTTATATAATGGAACATATATGAAAGATGGTACTGAGTCAATTATTTATAAGCATTTTATCAGACCATGAAAAAGAAAGACTTCCTTATATTTATACTAAAACACTGCAAAAACTTAAAATGATAACAGTATAATTTTCTACCTAAACTTTTATATATTTTTCTTCCTCCTTTTTCCCTGAACAACAAACAATTCTGTGCTATGGGACAAAGGGGGGGGGCAGAGTATCTGTGCAACTGGGTTGGCCTCTGTGGCTCAGGAGACAAGAGACCATTTCAGACTAAGGGCCAAACTTTTCAGCTTGTCCACTTGTATTGGAGGTTTACGGTGACTTCCTTTTCTGTGATCAGATCCCCCCTAGGATTCTTCCATCTCCATACGGTAGGGAATTCTTAGACATACCCTGCCTGGAAGTATATGCAATCCACCATAGGAACAAAACAAAGTGTTACTCATGTATGTCCAATACCTAGCACAAAAGATGTGCATCTTGAACTAAGCCTTACTGAGGATGAAAGCGAAACAAGATAACAAACCTTTTTAACTTACCTGATAAAACAACTTCTACCAGATCTCCTTCATGTATCTCTTCTGCTGAGGTAATCAGCTGCAAAATATTTTCTGAATTCAGGTCATGACGAAAGAGAAGAATTTTGTCATACATGCCAAAGAAACCACATTCTGGGAACTGAAAGAAAAATAATTCTGTATCACTATATCTTCAGCTTTCATGAATAGTTAGGAAAAAATGGCAAATTTTATAATGCAGCAACATTACTTTCTATTTACCATTACTTTTATCAAATCTTCAAACGTCAACTATGAATTCCACTGCACTGACTTTAAAAATTACAAGAGACTTCTGGCCAAGATGGTGGAGAGAAGCCAGGAACTTTGTTAAGTTCTCCTGGGTTTTCCACAGAAATGACATGAATCAAGCCTCTTAACAGACATTGGAGTGACAGAATTCACAAAAAGAACAGAGTGGAACATTTACCAACAGGTCAGTCACCAGGGAGTGGGGTGTGTCCAGGGCAGAGAGTACAGCCCCAGCATATGGCTTTTGCAGTTTGGGCTGTCAGTGGGAAGGCTGAGAGCACTCCAGCACAGGTGCCCAGGACCCCCATTCAGCCAGTACAATGGTCTGAATAGCCCAACCCAAATGATGAGACCCTGGAGTTCCCAGCTGGGAGGGCCTAGCCCAGTGACTGGGTTACTGGTGTAGATAGACCAGAGTTAGCCCCAGGCATTTCCACCATTCCCAGGGAGCCAGGGAGTGGGCAGATAATATCTTATCACAGACTGTCCAGAGAGAGAGTCTCTGGAGTTCCTGACAGGTCTGTTCACTGAGCAACCTCTGGATTTCCTAACATCAAGGATCCAGACCAGTAAGCAAGGCTCTGGCCAGTAAGTAAGCCTCTGGGTTGTCAACACCAAAAGTCTGCAATCAAGTCTCTTCCCCAACACAAGAACCTTGGGATAAGTAACAAATACCAAAATGAATAAGAAAGGTCAAAGAAAAGCAGAATCTATTGAAAGTTACCTTGGAGATAAGAATAGGCAAAATACTAGCTCAGAAAAGGAGGGCAGAAGGAATGCTCTATGCATACAGAGAAGATGAATTGGTCTCCAGCCCAAAAAGATTTCTTAGAAGAGCTCAGGAAGGATTTTTAAAATCAAATAGAAAAATTGGTAAAAAAAAAAAAATGCAAGCTAAAATTAACATCTTGCAACAAAAAATAGCAGAAGAAAACAAATCCTTTAAAAATACAATTGGGCAAAAAATATTCTTCAAAAATATTAGAGGGCGGAGCTACTAGATGGCGCAGAGGATAGAGCACTGGGCCTGCAGTCAGGAGTACCTGAGTTCAAATACAGCCTCAGACACTTAACAATTGCCTAGCTGTGTGACTTCTCAAGTCACTTAACCCCACTGCCTTGCAAAAACCCAACATATATAGACATATATATGGGCAAATGAAAAAAAAATAACTCCTTTAAAAATAGACCAAATAGAAAAGGAGGCAAAAGCTAACTGAAAAAATACCTCCTTGAAAATTAGGCTGGGATTAGTGGAACCCATGACTCCATGAGACACCAAGAATCTATTAAACAAAATAAAAAAAAAATAGAAGAAAAAGTAAAATACCCCATTGGTAAAACAATTGACCTGGAAAATATACCCAGGAGAGATAATGTAAGAATTATTGAACTGTCTGAAAACCATGATGAAGAAAGGAGCCCAAATAACTTAAGGAAATTGTCGAGGAGAACTGTCCTGATATCCTGGAACCAGAAGGCAAAATAGTCATTGAAAGAATCCACCAATAACCATCTGAAAAGGATCCCAAAATGAAAACACCAAGGAATATTGTAGCCAGAATTATCAGATCAAGGAGAAAATCCCACAAGCAGCCAGAAAGAAGCAATTCAAATACCAGGGAGTCACAGTCAGGATTACATAAACCTGGCTGCATCAACATAAATATGCTGATATAATATTCTGAAGGGCAAGGGAGCTTGGATTACAACCAAAAATCAACTATTCAGGATTACAACCAATAATCAACTACCCAGAAAAATTTAATATATTCTTTCAGGAAAAACAATGAACATTTAACAAAATAGATCACTTCCAAACTTTCTCAATACAAAGATCAGAACTAAACAGGAAATTTGATCTTCAAATAGGAGGCTCAAGAGATTCATGAAAAAAGATACACAGGGAAAAGAAAAAGACTGCTATTTAATAAAATTAAATTGGTTACATCCTTACCTGGGAGAAGAGAAATTAAGACATTAAAAAAAAGAAGGTGGGGATTGAAATGAGATGGGAGAAAGGGGGAGGAAGAATGGGGTAAATTATATCACATGAAGAGGCAAAAAGGGTCTATTGCAGCAGAGGGGTATAAACTCTTGAATCTTACTTTCATCATATTTGACTCAAAGAGGGAATTAACACATACATTCAGTCGGGTTTAGATATTGGTCTTATACTTCAAGTGTTAGGAGGGAAAACTGATAGGAGGAAGGGAAGGAAGAAGGAGTAAAGTGAAATAGGAAAGAAAAGGAAGGGTGGCTGATAGGGAGATAGAGTGAGGGAGGTGGTACTCATAAGGAAAACACCAGTGAAAAGAATTAGGATCAAAGGAGAGGAAAAAAGTACAAATGGAGGGGAGCTATCATGGAGGGTAATAAAGGGAAAATAATTATAACTATAAAACTGAATGGAGATTAAAGTAATAATTTGAAGCTATTTTGCCCAACTATATGTCAGTAAATTTGACAATCTCAGTGAAATGGATGAATATTTACAAAAATATAAACTGCCCAGATTAAAAGAGAAAATTAAATACTTATATAACTCCATCTCAGAAAAAGGAACTGGATAAGTTTCTTTGAAGAACCTAAGAAAAAAATCTCCAGAGCCAGATAGATTAATAAATGAATTCTACCAAACATCAAAGAACAATTAGTTCCAATTCTATAGAAACTATTTGAAAAAAATAGATTAAGGAGTTCTGCCAAATTCCTTTTATGAAACCAATATAGTGCTGATACCTTAGCCAGGAAGAGTCAAAACAGAGAAACAGGGGGTGGCTAGGTGGCACAGTGGATAGAGCACTGGTCTTGGAGTCAGGAGTACCTGAGTTGAAATCCAGCCTCAGACACTTAATGATTACCTAGCTGTGTTGCCTTGGGCAAACCACTTAACCCCATTGCCTTGCAAAAGAGAGAGAGAGAGAGAGAGAGAGAGAGAGAGAGAGAGAGAGAGAGAGAGAGAGAAAGAGAGAGAGAGAACAAAATTATGGCCCAATTTCCCTAATGAAAACAGATGCGAAAATTTTAAATAAAATTTTAACGAAGTGATTACAGCAAGTTATCACAAGGAAATGAAACTATGATGAAGTATAATTTATACTAGGAATGTAGGATAAGTTCAATACTAGAAGAGCTATCAACATAATTGACAATATCAATAACAAATTAATAGAAATCATGATTATTTCAAATGATGCTGGAAAAGCACCCATTGCTGTTAAAATCCCTAGAGAGCACAGATGATAAACAATTATCTATCTAAAACTATTAACAAGCATTATATATAATGGGGATAAGTTAGAAGCATTCCTAAAACGATCAGGGGTGAAAACAAAGCTACCTATCATCATCACTATTATTCATTACTGTATTAGAAATGTTAGCTTTAACAATAAAGAAATTGAAGGAATTAGAATAGGTAACAAAGAAACAAAACTCACATTTTGCAGATGATATGATTAAAACCCTAGAAAATCATCTAAAAAAAACTTGAAACATTTAGCAACTTTAGCAAACTAAAACTAAACCCACATAAATCATCAGGATTTCTATATATTACTAACAAGACACAGCAGCAAGAGATAGAAAACAACTATAAAACACTTTTCACAAAAATAAAATCAGATCAAAATAACAGGGTAAATGTCAACTGTTCATGGCTAGGATGAGCTAATATAATAAAAATGACAATTCTATCTAAATTAAATTGCTTATTCAGTGCCATATCAAACAAACTTCCAAAAGTACTCTACTGAGCTAGAAAAAATAGCAACTAAATTCATATGGAGTAACAAAAAGTCAAGAATGTCACAGGAATTAATGAAAAAAAATGCAAAGGAAGATGGCCTGGCCATACCAGATCTAAAATTATATTCTAAAGCATCAGTCATCAGAATTGCTTAGTACTGCCTAAGAAATAATGGAATGTATTAGGTGCAAAACAAACAGTCATATTTGACTATAGTAATTAACTGTTTGATAAACCCAAACATTCCAGCTTCTGGGATAAGAACTCACTCTTCAATAAAAGCTGCTGAGAAAACTGGAAGACAGTATGGCAGAAACTAGACATAGCCCAACATCTCATACCCTATATCTAGATAAAGTCAAAAGAGGTGCAGGATTTAGACCTAAAAGGTATTATAAGTCAATTAGGAGAACAAGAAATAGTTTACCTATAAGATCTAGGGAAAGGGGAATAGTATATGAACCAAAAAAGATATAGAGAACATTATAAAATATAAAAATGGATAATTTTTATTACATTAAATTGAAAAGATTCTGCACAAAATAAAACCAACATAACCAAGATTAAAAGGAAGGCAGTAAGTTGGGAAACAAGTTTTACATGTAGTGCTTCTGACAAAGGGCTCATTTCTAAACTGTATAGAGAACTGAGTCAAATTTATAAGACCATAAGTCATTCTTCAATTGATAAATAGTCAAAGGATATGAAAACGCAATTCTCAGATGAAGAAACTAAGGCTATCTATAGTCATATGAAAAATGCTTTAAATCATAATTATAATAATAATAATAGAGAAATATAAATTAAAACAACTCTGAGGTACTACCTCATACCTATCAGATTGG